>NC_056727.1:823039488-823184488 GCF_019279795.1 Protopterus annectens | reverse complement strand
TCACAATAATTTTAAAGGCTCAACAAAATAAACTAGATAAACATGAAGGTTTTCTAAGGCCATAATTATGTAGTTCTGCAATTACTAATAGTATCCCCAATACTCTTCCATAGCAATTACAGTTGTCAGCTCACTGCTCAGTTATGTATAGCTGTTGTTTTTGACATTTTGTGAGAAACATGCAAACCTCCTATGCTGTTTCCTACCTTCTGCAGTGGGAATATGTGTGGCTTTATTCCTGAATTTTGTAAACATATGAAGGGTTCTTCTACAAATGCTCAAGTCCCAAGCAATTGAAGACCACTGCTTTGAGGTCAGAGACTCAAATGTCTTGGAACTTATGCAGGCTGACATTCAAGCTCAATCTTGAAAAGGAGTTTGGGCAGGTAGCTGCTCCACCTTACCTGAACACATTCTTTGACTTCCAACAAGGCAGGTGTGGTAGCTGTGGGAGAGGAGTGGGAGGGGGTGGAAGTGTAGGTTAGGACAGCAATTGAGAAAGGGAGTTTAGGTTTAAGGAGGGGAGCTTTAGGTTAGAAAGCAGGAGGGGTGGTTTAGGTTTAGGGAGCAGGAGAGGAGTTTTAGAATTAGGAAGCAGTGGAGCAGTTTAAGGTTAGGGAGTGGCAGAGAAGTTTAGGTTTAGGGAACAATCTGGGAATTTACATTTAAGGAAGGGGTTGGAGTTTTAGATTTAGGGAGTGATTAGGAACTTTAGGGTTAGAGAGTGAGGACTTGGGTTAGAAACTTGGTAGGATTTTTTGATTTAGAGCTAGAGCTCTGGTAGGGCTCTACTGTTTTATAGGTTTGGATGCTGGAAAGGCTAAGTAGTAAGATAGATCGAGCTTGTGAGAGTTAGACCACTTGCCTTTTCGAGCAAGTGGCAGTGAGTAAGTGTGGTATGAGGTACTAGCACATGAGCACTTGTAGTAGATCCCGTATGGATGTGCTACATTTGCAAAAAAAAAAAAAAAAAAAAAAGTTTTATTCTGATGGCTCACATCATATTCTCTCTATCCTCAGAACATAGCACTTTCTTGCACGACTGTTGCAGTATAAGTACGGTCTTCTTAAAATTGTCATAGTATCGCATTTTTATCTTGGGCACAAATTCTTTCTGAGTTACATTTTTCTACTGATATTATTGAATTGCTGTCTCTTTTATTTGTTATATTCTAACATAGTAAGACTTCATCAAAACCTGACTCCTTGTGTATAACACATTATCACATTTTCTTTGTGTTGTACATGATTAAAATGTCATTTATGACAATTTTTAAACTGATGGCATGCAGTCTCACATTCAAGTTATTTAACCTGTACTATATGTATATCTCTTTTTTCTTTCCTTCAGTGTTAGGTTCATAGGTTTATACTAGGCTATCTGCCCTGGGGCATTTAAAAGCCTAGCCAGAGTGTGTTTGGCTTTTGCCACCCTTTTAGATCGGTTTACTTTGCCTCTGTAGAGTAGGTCACAGAAGATAGCCCTTTTAAGGTTAGTTTACTGTGCTCCTGTCTAACAGGGACATAGAAGAGATCCCAGGGGTGAACTTACGATCTCCCATCCACTCGCCAAATTTTCTCTTGAAGAGGGTCATTGAGGGGCTCTGCCTAACATGGACTGGGATTCTGTTCCAGAGTGAGGGCAGCCGCTGGGATATGAATCTGTCCCTCCAGCATGTCCTATTTATTTCTGTGCTGAGATTTACATCCCTGGAGCATGTAGCTCTAAGGGATTTGGATTTCCTGAGGTGGAGCATATCCATTAATTCTGGGTTGGACATGGCTTTGTACGTCAGGCATAGATTACCTCTGAGTAGGCAGTAAGCAACTGAGTAGAGCTGGAGTTTCTTTAGCTGAACTGCATAGGGCATCTGTTTGAGTCCCTTGATCCTCTTGGTGAGGTACTTTTTCGGGGCCTCTCCAGTTGCTGCAGGTGTTGGGTAAGGTATATCCCAAATGGGGCATTGTATTCAATTATGGGCCTGATGAGTGATGAGTAGAGGGGCACAATGACCTCTCTTGTTCTAGATGTGAACCCTTTCATGATAAGGTAGGCTATATAGAAGGTCTTTCTAACCACTCTGGCAACGTGATTGTCAAAAGAGAGGTTTCTATCTACTTGGGTCCCCAAATGCCTAATTACTTCTTCTGTACTTAAAGGATTACCACCTATGTAGTAATTTGTGGGCACTTTGTTTTTCCCAAAGGAGATGACTATGCACTTTTTGGCATTTAGCTTAAGGTCATGGCTCTGGCACCGGTTATCCATCTCTGTGAGACCCTTTTGGAGGATGCTTGTGTCAGCTGGAGAGTCGATTATGGTGCCCAGCTTTCTGTCATCTGCGAACTTGATCAGCCATAGACCTCCCATATTAGCCTGTACCTCAGAGAAGTATATACCGAACAAGAGAGGTCCCAGGACTGAGCCTTGTGGGACGCCACTTGTAACTGGTTTGAAGTCTGACATGGCACCTGCAATACTCACCATGTGGATTCTATCCCTGAGCCAGTTTGCAACCCATCTTGTGACATTGGGGTTGATATTTAAGCTGGTGAGCGTATTTAGGATGCCTGAGTGGGGTATTGTGTCAAAGGCTTTAGCGAGGTCCAGGTAGGCCGTGTGGACTACCTTCCCTTCATCTATGGCCTTGGTAACTGTTTCAAAGAAGTCGACCAGGTTCAAGAGGCAAGATCTGCCCTTAACAAAGCCGACTTGGGTGGGATACAGTGTCTGGAGGTTAACAATGTCCTTGTTTATGAGTTCCATGATGATACGCTCCATAGCTTTGCAGACCAGACTAGTCAGGCTTATTGGGCGATAGTTTCCTGGGTCCGTTGTGGCACCACCTTTGTGGAGCGGGACCACTGTTGCTGTACGCCATTCCTTGGGTACATATC
This sequence comes from Protopterus annectens, assembly GCF_019279795.1. NCBI lineage: Eukaryota > Metazoa > Chordata > Ceratodontiformes > Protopteridae > Protopterus > Protopterus annectens. The sequence continues at coordinate 823,181,590 of NC_056727.1, read as the reverse complement.
CTGTAGCAAGGCTGAGTTTGAACAATGACTTTATGTGAGGGTTTAGTTCTTCTTGGAGGTCATGTAAGACGCAGCCTGGACACTGTCTGGTCCCTTTGATGCTGTGTTTTTTGCTTTGCAGAGTGCAGCTCTCACCTGTGCATTTGTGATGTCAGGGAGGCTACATTCTGTTGGGATAGACATTTGGTCTTTTGGGGGGGAAAGGGGGGGGTTTGCACTGAACCTGTCTGCCAGGATGTTGGCAATGTCTGTGGGATCAGTGTATTTTATGTCATTTTGTACTAACTCAGTGCATATCTGAGAGTTTCCCCCCAGATTCCTGACATAACTAAAGAAGGCCTTGTGATTATCTTTAGTGTCTTGTGCAATTTTTCTTTCGAAGCTGGCCTTAGGTAATTTTATGAGGGATCGTAGTTTCTTGCTAGTACTGATCAGAGATGCCTTCCCTTTTTGTGATTTTTGCTCTATCATGTAGTAGCTTCCTCCTTCTGTTGTATAGCTTATTTATGGCCGGGGTCCACCAGACTGGTCTCCTGCCTTTGGAGGAGTGAGTCTTGGTTTTATTTGGGATACCACGATCCTTGCATTCCTGTAGGTGTCCATAGAATGCATTTGTAAAGGATTCTGCTGTTTGGGCAGTATTTTCCACTGGCCCGGTGGCTTTGAAGGATTCTACCTCGGTTTTGAGAAGTGTGAAGTTTGCTTTTGAGAAAATTTTCACCGTGATTTCCTTGGCTGGGGGTGGGGATGGGATATGGATGTCCAGTGAGATTAATTTATGGTCTGATCTTACCAATGAGGGACATACCTCTGGTGTGGAACATAGAGTCTCCATGTTGGTGATGACCAGGTCCAATATGTTATCCCCTCTTGTGGGAGTGGTGACTAGTTGTTCTGTAGCATTTGAGTTTATAAATTCTAGGAAATTCTAGGTGTGTGGAAATGGAGCATGCACTTTTATGTTGCCTGTCTACTTCTACAGAATTAGTTCCATCTGTTACAGTACAATTTCTATCTTACGTGTATTTGGTCTCTCAGCAGCTCCTGTGCAAGTAGACTTTCCTTGGAATCTTGAATCTTCACCATATCAACTAGATCTGTCAAAGAGATGCATTTTTTTGTCTCTGAGACAGTGGTTTCCCCTTGGCTTGTTGCATTTTCACCATATCCAATACAAATGATAAGGGGATGTGTAGATGTTGACTTAATTTTTCTTTGTTCTTGACTGCTATGTATTTTAGAATCACAACAGCAATGTTGCTTGATATGATGACCCTACAGCTCTACATCCTCAAGATTATCTTCTGCCAGATCTATCCCCCTTCCATCCTGTCCCACTAATGTGTCATCTCCATTTAGTTAAGTATCACAACTTACACTCCTTATGGTATCCTCATAGTTTTTTACATAGCTCTGTTTCACTAACTTGTCACCTCCGTAGAGTTAAGTATCACAACTTACACTCCTTATGACATTCTCATGGTTTTTTACATAGCTCCATTTGATTGTCACGCTACAGATATGTTTTGCCCTTTCAAATTGTTCCCTTGTATAGTATCTGCAAAATACTTGTGCAATCATGCCAAAAAAACAAAAAAGTTAAGCAAGCAGCCTTTGCCCCCACAACAGAGTCACAGTTTGCCTCAGGAGGAGGTGGGTAACTCTGTTGTGGCTATTTGTTCATCTTTTACCCTAAATCCCTCTGGTGTAGAACCTGCAGCCCCTATGGACTGGGTTTAGCCACATACTCTGCAGATGTTGGGGTCAAGGGAGAGAAACTCTTGTCAGTCCTGGAAGAAGGAACAGAGAAGTCTTCCATGTTTTGTCAGAATGTTGTGTCCATCCATGGGAAAGCTGTTGCTGCCATTTATAACACTGTTACCTCCATTTTTTTGTCCAAAACAAATAGAAAACTAGATATGTCTACTCCTCAAATTTCCTTAGACAGCAGTAGTTTACTGGGTCTGGCTCAAGGTTTTCTCCAGGTGATTGATCTGTATTATTATGTGCTTACTGGTAAAAGAAAGAAAAATACGTGTTTTCCTGAACAGGTTCAAGATTCTGATTCTGAACAGGAAGATGAAGGGAGAAATACAGGGTTTTTTCCTCAGTTTTCTGATTCAGACTCAGAGAAGAGCTCAGTTTCTGATTCTGCTTTGGGGTTTGCCATATTTTTGAGACTATTTCCAGAATGTGCCATTGCCTTCAGTGGGAGTACACTGAGGTTTCTCAGTACCTTAGAAAATTCTCTGCACTGTTACAGATAGGGTTGCCACCTTTGTTCATGGCTGAAACCGGAGCCAAGCCACGCCCCTCACGTCACCAGTAACCCCGCTCGCCCCACCCCCTCTCCTGCCAACATACCGCCTATTCTGTGATGTCACGACAGCATCACTCGACGGGAACGCCCTCTTTTTTTCGTTCCCACCGCCTGCTTTTGGCTGATTTGCTATGCTTTTCTGTAAAAAAAAGCATAGTAAATCAGCCGATCAACGGGAACGCCCTCTTTTTTCGTTCCCGCCACCTGCTTTTGGCTGATTTGCTATGCTTTTCTGTAAAAAAAAGCATAGTAAATCAGCCGATTTACAAACTCCGATAGTCTGTTTCCTTTTTGAAACAGAATACCGGAGTTTGTACAGTGTTTTCCGGACTACCGGAGAATCAGTTTGATTTCCTGATAGTCCAGAAAAAAAACGGAGGGGTGGCAAGCCTAGTTACAGAATGAATCACTTGAACCTTCTTCAATTCTTCCAGTTCTGTCAACTTTAGAAGATATGCATGTGTCTCTGGCTGTAATTTTCCTGATAGCCAGCATGCTACCCCTAAAAAGGCAGATAGAATGTATAAAATTTCTCAGTTTTTTTTAAGTTTTTATATATTCTTCCTAAACATGGCCCATCAGCTGTAGCTGCAACATTTAGTTAATTGCAATTTTATTCTTTCTGACAAGGATAGGAGGATTATTGATTAGAATGGAAAAAAACTGTATATTTCTGCAACTTTGATTTTCAGAATTTTGGATTGTCAGGCTCATGTGTTAATGTTTATTCTGACTAATAGTGAAAGTATGAAGAATGTTTGGTCTGCAGTTTTTCCTTCGGAGGAAAATCTGCTTTAAATTGTTTAGTTTATTCGATTATACTAGTCACTGTTCTCTGTTTACAGTGTGTGTACGACTCAGTTGATAGTTTTTTTAGCTCTATGGCCTCTGGTATTGTTTTGAAAAGGTTTGCATGGCTGCATTCTATAACCTCCACAGAGAATGTTAGTAACAAGATTTGAAATTCTCCTTTTTTATAAAGATTAAATGTGTTTCCTTTGCTGCAGAGGTGGTCAAAAAGTGTGATGAAAGGAGTAAGTTAATTCAAGGAATCTCTTAAGAGCTTTCTGCCCTCCTCATTCAGATTTTCTAATGGATTCTCTAACCCCTCATCCAATTTTGGAAAAATGTTAAGGGTGTTCCAAAAAGAATTCAAGAACCCCCCCCCCCCCCAAAAAAAAAAAAATTCAAGGACAGTACAGCAAGAGAGTTTGACCATTTAAGTGACCTTGTTCCACCTGACCACCCACCCTGGCAGTCCCTTCTAGAACCAGCAACTTGGTCCTCTACTTATACTTTTACAAGGCATTACAAGTCTAATTCCTTCTCTAAGTCTTGATCAGGAATTGCTAGGGCCATTCTCCAGGGGCTGCTGGACCTTTCCCCTTCCATCTCCCAAAATTTGTAAGCTGTGGTAATCTACTCATATAATTTAGGCTACTGTAGCAATGATCAAAATGAAGAACATAGTATAGTCGCGTAAGTAAACTTACCATAACAGTAGATGCCTGAATTATTACTGCTGCAGTAGCCACTCTCTCCCTCCATCCCCTTATTTTTCAGTGTGTTGTTTATGCCAGGGTGTGGTTGTTTATTTTGTCTTCTTCTTAGCATTGCCCTTTCAGAACTCAGCCTTCCTCTCTCTACTGACAAGAAAGCTGTGAATGGCTTGGTGCCCAGACTTGTCTTTTAGACAGCTCAACTCGAGCTGTCTGACAGTTTGGGCATCTGGAACGTGTCCTGAAGCTTTGGAAGCTAGCTGGCTGTTATATCCTAGGCAGGATATAACCCATATTGCTTAGGCTACTGCAACAGTAATCACCTGAACATCTACTGTTATGGTAAGTTTACTTACATAACCATGCTTTATGCTATTGTAGTGGTGCATTTATTTATTTATTTGTAGCTAAGCAATGTTTGTGTCTTTTTGTACCAGCTGTTGTAGAAAAAAATTCTAGAGCCTCCTTACACCACACACTTGCAAGGTATGATAGTAGTCTGCTGCGCTGTATAATGAATGATTTAAAAATTTCATTTCAAAGAGCTAATGAAGGCAACTAATAGATACCGGTATGTTTATTACTGTGCTCTAATTGTGTTAAGTGAAAAAAAGCAATATTACACTGACTGTTTTACATAACATTGCAGTATAACGTATATATCCCTGTTCTTCATATAAAAAGTATTCCAGCAGTGAACATTTTGGAAAAATCATTTATTTTCAGTTGTTAATAGCTCTTTACTGACTTCAAGAAAACAGTCTGATTATGTAAAATTATAGGGGTCAACAAACTCCACAGACCATGGAATTTATATTATCTGCCCTAAGTCACACAGGCTTAGACAGCTTCCTTTCACAAATAATATGAGATATGATTAGGGAACATGCTGGGATCTTCAAAACATGTAGCAGGAAAATGGGTGAAAATGAAAAAAAGAAAGGGGCTAAAGGTCTTCGGACCACTAAACATCTAGGTGATATTATAGGGAGAAATAAATAACCCTGGGATAAGATTATTAGCATTAGAGAGTGGAGTTTTCCTTTAGGAATTTCACCTTGGGTAGTTTTGTAGGAATTTCACCCTGGGTGGTTTTGAGCTGTTTTCCTATATAATACTGATAATTTTGAAAAAGATTGCTTTGAAAGTATTTTTTAAGAAAAAAATGCATTGAACTAGAAGTGAAAGATGTTAAGTCTGATGTACGAAATTCAAAGGATAAAGAAGCTGTCTTTAATCCCTTAAAGCAGTGTATTGAGATCTGATAATCCACACAGCTGTCCTTGTTTGTAAGCTTCTCTATAAACTGCAGAGCGACGTAATTTTACCTTTTGTGTATTTGACTGTTGTGTATTTGACTGATTTTGTTGTTAAGTAGCTGTGTGACTGGAATCTATGCCTGATTTGTAAATGCAGGATGACTGTCCTTCTAAAATATTATTTATTTTTCTATTTGTTTACCAGACTGAGTTATGTGGCCCCTTTACAAACATTGTACAGGAGCACTGCCTGGTTAACTGGCTTGCTTAGGGTCACATAATACCAAATGGTGGCTGAGGCAATTAGACCCTAGACTACAAAAAATATTTTGTTAAAAGCTCATAGCTTTACCCTGGACACCAACTGCCAAAATAAAATGAATCTGAATAGTTGTACCTTGCAAGCACTGTTAACAGTACATCATAATATTACATCTTCATTCAATTTACTTTTCTTATTTTTTTGCGTATCTTAAAAGCAGTATTTGGCATATAATGAGTTACTCAGTGGGTAACAGGTCTAAAACTCGTATCTCTCACCGTCCCAGTGATGTATGGTATATGCAGTGTATCTCAGTGAAACAGGTCAATGCATGGACTAACAGCAGTTTTGACAATGATGAAAACCAAAGTAATGGTCCACAAACTGGAAAAAAATCTATTTGTAACTAGACGTTTGGGATACTGCTCTTCAATACCTATGACACCCTGTAGCCAACAAATACATCAAAGTCCTGTTTTTTTTTAACTTTGCTGCAATTCTGTTATGGCAATGAATATGAAAAACGTTGCATACATCGGAATAGTAAATGACTTCTGGCACTTTTTTAAATGATCAAAGGACTAAATGCTGTCACTGTAAAGCTTTGCCTAGATATTGTGTAATGAACCAAAACTGAAATCGCAGCAGCATTATGTGTGACGTATTTAATGCTGCTTACTGAGTTTTCTACATCTTCTTCTGTGTTTGCAGACAGCTGTATGTACTGTATTCAGCTGCATTAGATCTGTGCACCCAGCAGATTACACAGGAACAGATCAGAGGGTGCTATCGCTTTTCTCTTTTATACAAGCATTATGCTGTTGCATGAAACTCATTACATTTCACTGTGGATTTCTTTATGCTATGGTGTAAGTAATTTTAGTGAGAATGGTGCACTGTTTTATGTGATGCAGTGTTATAAAATGACAGCGATTTAAAATATTACATGCTAAGATGAACTATTCTGTTTAAATTCTCAGATATGTTTCACTATAAATGTAAAAAGGATATTGTGACTTCAAGCACACAAAGCATATGTATTTATTTACCAAGGCAATATTATTTTATTCTTTTTAAACATTGTAGCATAGCAATGACATGAGAATTAGTTTTATTTTTATTAAAATTTAGGATGTGACTGCTTCTGTGTCTTTAAATCTAGTAACAATAATATAAAGCCACTTTTATAATTAATTTTCAACGTCCCTGTCAGATTTTTTTTAAAACTTTGTCAAACCATTTAAAAGGTATATCCCCTTTTTGCTGAGAGAATAAAAATAGCCAAACACAGTCAACAGTTTGGAGTAAGCCTTCCTGAACGCAGTCACTAGTAAAGTGGTTAATGACAATCAGATATCAAAACAGTAATTGTTTACAAAATAAAATATGTTTTGTAGCTGATCTGTAATATTATAACTGGATTCCTTTGAATATACCTAGCAGATTTTTTTCTGATCTAATTTAGTGACCTTGGAGAATAATTACTTTAGACGCAATTGTTAGACTAAGACTTGCAAAGGTTGATTGTTTTGTAGCAATAATCCCTTTTGTGTGGCATTCAGAGTCCTGAGAGAATGACCATATAGGTTTCTAATCAGGAAGGCCATATGACTCCCAACAGGCTGAACATCAATTTAATTAACTTGCAATACTCTGTCTCTCTCAACTTATCCTCTCAGCCATTCCATACTGTTTCACAGTGCAGTCATGTGCGATGTGATCATCTAATTTATTATTTAATGTGCATGACTTTTAGAGGGAGAAACAAGGAAATACCATGCTCCATCACTTGGCTGAACACTCCAGCCTCTCTCAGAAAACTTACTTATTTTACAAGTAACATGGCCAACTGATACAAAGAGATTTAGAAGATTTACCTAAGGAACTAAATTATAACCCAACCCCAAAAGGGGCACAGCTTTTCCGACATCTGAGCCACCAGGACCCTTTCCATGTATTACATAAGGTAAAGTATGCTTTCTATGTATTATCCTAACTATGAGGAGTTCCCAGTTCCTGGGGTGCAGTTATTCCAACTCATTTGAGCATGCATCCTACCCAGTTATCTAATCTGTCACTTCTGTCAGTGTCAAACTATTAGACTAGAGTACTAGCCCAGGCCCTTATATGAACACTTTTTCTTTTATAGCATGCTAGGTCATGTCCCCATATTCAGTGTACAGGGAGTAGAAGCCAAAATGTTGTACCACTGCAATATAATTCAGTCCTTCAAGATGCGTGGCTCCTTTCCATCATCCTACTCATTTTTAATTGTACAATGTTTTATAATACAGCCCATTCAACAGCACTTATTCCATTAGTTTTGTATTTATTACAATAAATACGCCACACGCAACTTAATTTAACATAATATTATGTAGGTATTGCATTAAAGCCACACACACAACTTAATTTAACATAATGTTATGTATGTATTGCATTAAAGCCACAAAAGCAATTTAATTTAAAATCATAAAAATGAATTACATAAAACTGATTTAAATATATTGCATAAGAGTATAGATGAACGCTGAATGCTGATTAGATTGAACTGGAGTGCAGGCATTTGAACACATTAAATCCCACCTTTAATTCATTGGTTTGAAGCAGCTATATAAAAATAAAGCATGTATTTTTGTTAATTGGCACTGAACAGATTGCTTTCAGTTCTGTAGCTTCAACAACTGCTGTGTGAACTGAGATAGTAATGTGTTTCCTGTGAGACTGCTGCCCCCCACACACACACACAAAAACACACATCAACAAATTTTTTCTACAGTAGAAAACATTTAAATCCAACATCATTGCAGGGAAAACCCTCGCCCTTTGTCACTTGAGTGGTTAAACTTTTATGGCATAATGTGATAGCTGCTCTTTACCATCTGGTGTTAGAATCATTCCACAATCCATTTATGACTTGGGTGCTAGCAATACTTAACAGGCTGGATTTGGATTTACAAAGTCATAAGTGATGCTTTTCATAAAGATCACTGCTGCAGTAGCCTAAACTATATGGGCTATATCCTGCCAAGGATATAATAGCCACCCAGCTTACAAAGCTTTCAGGGCACCTTCCATGCAGCCAAACTGTTAATCAGCTCAAGCTGTTATTAATTCTAGAGCTTTCCTGCTGCCCTCCAGAGTCCTGCCATCTAAATGCTTTTCTGTGGGCTTTTCAGGATTGATGGTCAGCTAATGCTAATCTGTTGCTGGGCAGATACCCCTTGCAAGACTTCACATGAGAAAAGAAAATAAGTGGTACCTGAAATCTCTTTGATCCTAGCATTAACATTCCTTGAGACTTCAAATTCCAGTTAGAGAATTTGTGAAAAGGGAAATCGTGTTGTGGAAACAGCACATTTCTCAAAATCAGGTCTCCCATTTTCCCTTCCTTCTCCAGCACAGTCAATCACAACAGATGCCACAGACTTTGTTTGGGCAGCATTGTCTATGGACAAAAAAGTGCAGGGTATCTGGAACAAAAAATACAGACCAAAATAAATAAACATAAAAAATAGATGCTAGTCTTACAAATGTCAATTCTCTCAACCGTCTGGGGTCTCAATGACCTCTTCAAGTATTTACAGACAATACCATAGTGATGTACTACATAAACAAGAGAAATGGAACCAGATCTTACCCAGTGTGCATGTTATATGTGGTAGCCTATGATATATGTTTTCATCACAATCTCACCCTACAGGCATCTTACATACCATCAGAGCAAAATTGTTTGGCAGACAAGCTGAGCAGAATCAGGACAGACCTTCACAAATGGAAACGGTATCAGGCGGCCTTCAAAGAATTGATCTAGCTGTGAGGAACACCTCAAACAGATCCTTTCCTCTCACAAAAATCAGTTGGCAAAATTCTACTCCAGGATTCCATGCATGAAAGCCTGGAAAGCAGATACATTATGTTTTTTTTTTCCTTGGACAGGAATAATGTTCATTATTCCCACTGCTGCAGTGGCCTTTAAGCTATATGTGCTGTGTCTTGCCCATGACAGAACAATCCAGTCAGCATCCAAAAGTTGTGTCTCTCTCCCACACTTCCACTCTGACCAATATTTGGCTAGCCCTAGGGGAGTGAAAATCATGAATCAGAGTGGAAAATCTTTAATATTTTCTTGCCACATTGTGAAGAAGCAGCTTAGAGGCTTCACAAGAGAGCAGCTGGCACTTCAGCTCCTTAATGGCAGATAGGTCTCTTCTGGAGAACCCTTCCACATAGATATGTTAACACATGCATACATGGGTATGTATGTGTGTGTGTGTGTGTGTGTGTGTGTGTGTGTGTGTGTGTGTGTGTGTGTGTGTGTGTGTGTGTGTGTGTGTGTGTATGTATAGTATATGTACATATATATATATATATATATATATATATATATATATATATATATGGGTCTACTTTGAATGATTGAAATTTCAAAACTTCGAATCTCATATGGCCGGAAACATATGATCGAAGTTTTGAACTTTGAATATTCAAAAAAAAAACAAAACAAAAACAAATTAAGACACACTTATTGAGGGAGCAAGCCCCCCTGCACCCCCCCCACCCCCTGCTATTAAAATATACCAACTCTGAGATTGCACTACAGAGGAAAAGCAATTATTCCCGTTCCATGCTGTATGGAGATCTCCGTTTAAGTGTTCAAAGTTTTAAAACTTTGATCATATGGTTTCAGCCATATGAAATTCAGTGTTCTGGAACTTCGACCACTTAAATGGAACCCATATATATATATATATATATATATATATATATATATATATATATATATATATATATATATGTATATATATATATATATATATAATATCTGTGTGTGTGTGTGTGTGTGTGTGTGTGTGTGTGTGTGGGCCTCTTTAAGAAACCTGGTATTTCAGTAATATTGGAAATTATTTGTCAGAGAAAGATATTTTTTGTTCCACTAATTTGGGGGCTTGTTTTGTAACAAAGTGTACTGCTTAGGTAAACATTTGACACTTTAAGGAAGGTTTTATGTGGGGAAGTGTTTTACTTGGCCAGGGAATGCTGCAGGTTATGTACTGCTTGTGTTCATACTGTGACAAATTACCTGCCATTTTTTTTTCTTTCAGATTAAACTTATTTTGTAGGGGTTGCTGACAGGAATTTAGTATGCTGTTTATGTATGACAGTGTTTGGGGACTCTGTATGCGTGGGAAAGAATAAATATGCTTTTTGTGCAAACTTTTTGACAGCTTACTTTCCGAATGACTCATTCCAGCATTTTGGAGCATCTTCCTTGGTCACAAAATGGATACTTATCCTGCTCATGTTGGTCCACCTTCCATAATTCCTAGAAATAAATAAAATATTTACACAAGAGCTCTAGCTGTCACAGAAGTCTCAGTTTTCACCTCAGCAAAAGGTGGGCAACTCTATAGTGGTCAGTAGTTTTTTTCTCAGACCACAGACCACTTACTTACCTTTTTGACTTCTTCTGGTGTAGTAATTTCACACACCATTAACTGACCACAACACCTTCTGCTATGTCTGAACCAGGCATGGGAGATGCTGCAGGATGTGCCTAGAGTAAGAGACCTCTTGATGGGGCAGATGTTCCATCTCCTTGTGGGTCTTTGGGGATACCTGTAACGAAAAAAAAGGTTAAACATTGCTCTTCTGAAGACATGGTATCTATAAAAAAGTGATTTTTCTTAACTTAGCCAGGAAATTGATAGAGATAGTTCTGGTGCACAGAGCACAGTACCTGTAAATCAGATCAGTAGAAACCTTCCTAAGGAAGGCATGTCAAATGATTCTGACATAGACAGAGAATGGGCAACATTATCTGCAGATTCTCAAGCCGGAATCTCTGATACTGAGAAAACCTATCCTCACAACCTCATTTGGAAGAAATTTGTTTTTCTCAGATTTTAACTAGGATGAATGAGGTGCTTTTGTGGGAACAAATTGATGTTCCCCATGAACTGAGGAGATATTATGATATGTTACAAGTGGATATGTCTCATTCTATACCTATTCCTCCTGTAGTGCCAGCCTTGCAGGCCATATATACTGGCTGCCTGTTAACAGCCCTGACACAACCTTCAGTTCCATGAAACGTTTCTCAAACTAACAAGCACTTGTTTTCTCACCTTAGGTCTGTCACTTCAGCAATCTCTGAATCTTCACCAGCAGGGAGCAGGATTCTAGTATCAGTCAACTCTTCCCGTATGGACAAGGAGGGAAAGATTTTGAACTTGTTTAGTAAATAGAATTTTTTCGTCTTCCACTGTGGTGTATAAGATTGTCAGACCTATATGTAAAAATTTGTTCTTTTTTGTATAAATAGTTTGAGAGATCTAATTACCACTCCTCACCCTGAAGGCAGTGCCTGTCCCAATTCTATTGCTTCCAACATTTCTTAAATATTTGAACATGCCTTGAGGAGTGTGTATGATTGTGCAGATACTGTGTCTAGGGCCTTTGCATATGCTACTCTTTTGAGGAGGCGTGCCTGAGTATATAATCAAGTTTTCTGAAGAGGTAAAGTCTGAAATTTTGAATTAATCTTTAGTTAAGGAGCATTTATTTGGTCCGTGTACTACTCAGGTCCAGAAACAATTTGAAAAGGGGAAATTACTTCAGAGAGTTTCTAAGATTTTCATGCCACCCACTTTCAAATCTCCCAGATCCTCTTTAACATCTAGGAAATAAATCAAACAAGTCCTCCCTTCTCAAGCTAAACAGAGAAACACAAAGAGGTGGTAGGAGGGAAACATTAAGAAACAAGGTTCCTTTCCAAAGAAGGGACAGATTACAACTTCAGAAAGACTATGCCAGCATTTCCCCCTCCCCCTCCACCCCTGGCCCTATCTGTCAATACCTGTCCCATCAATTACAGTAGCTCTGGACATTCCCATTTGGCAACAGATTATGACAGAATCATGGGTGTTAAAGGTACTTCAAGAGGGATACAGTTGGCACTGGAGGCAAACAGTTCCCTTCTGGGGAGTTTCTCCTCACCCTCAGAACCAAACATAATTTTTTCCTCGGGTTCTTCAGCATTTACTCAACCTAGGAGTCAGTGCACCAGTGCCTTCAAACCACAGGTGTAAAGGATTCTGTTCCAGAAAGTTTAAATTACCAAAGAAAGAGTCTTCTTGGAGACCAGTTATAAGTCTTTCCTTTCTAAATCTGTATGTAAAGGGTGCAAAATTAAAGATGTTAAGCCTTCAGAGTCTATTACCTGTCATTCCCCAGGGATGTTTTATGGGAACATTGGACATAGAAGCTGCATACTGTCACATTCCCATAACCAAAGGCTTCAGGAAATGTCTCAGATGTGCTGCATCTGGGTCGCATTATTAGTTCTCTGTATTACCCTTTGGGTTATCTACTGCTCCAGTGGTAAAGTACCTAGCTCTGGCGATAATGCATTACAGACTGAATGGCATTCACATTTTTCTTATTTAGATGATTTATATATCTTTGCCGAGCCTTTTCCCAGATGTTAAGAGTCATTGATGTGAGCTTCGTCTCATCTCTTATAACTAGCGCTATGATTCTAGGTAAATATTCAGAAATCCTCCTTGATTTAATCACACAGGATTGTCTTTCTAGGATGTCTTATAAATACCCTAGAATAAAAGTATTTTTTGATACAGGAAAGGATGTCTATTTTTATTTGGAAATTTCCTGAGCTTCTCAAATCAATTGTAGACTCCAGCCATGGAGTATCTCAATAGAATCTATGATTATCGTGATTTGTAACACTAGGTAACACATGAGAAAGATTGACTGATTTCTAAAAAGAGCACATAGTCCCAACATTAGCATCCTCTAGATTTTCAAATTCTAATCTTGGGCTATGCTAAAAAAAAAAAATTGGTGGAGACTACCAATACAAGCAAATGTAGTTCTCACCTTTTCTCCTTTACCTCTGAGTCAGTCTATAACAATGGATGCCTCAGATTTTGGCTGGGGGAAGTTTCTGTGGGGGGTAGAGGTACCCCTTACTTCAGCTGTACTCAGCTCACTGCTAACACCAAATGTCACACTGTGGAGAATCTACAAAAGATACTGTTGAATTTGTCGGTGAATTAATTATTGTAGCCATGTTTTATTGGATATTATTTAAATCATGTCTCATCTAATCCTCAGTGACATTCTTTAGTACTGTTTTTAATCTTATATCTGTCACATTCATAAAACATTGAAAAACCTCAACCCATAGCAACTGTTAGGTTATGAGGTGAATCATTTTCATTTTTGTTTGATTTTTTTATTACTGTGTTGACACAGGTGTGTATATCTTTGGGCCTTTGCTTTTAAAACTTTTGTTATGTTACTGAAGTACGGACATGTTTTCTTAATAGTTTTACAGATATTACACTATTGTGTGATACTTTCATGAGTTAGCTTTTTTCTAGTTCATGTATTACCAGAGTAGAATTCTTTGAAGTGAGTAAGAATAGTCACTCAGAGCCATACCTCTCTACCTCTTAGAGCAAGAAATATGGACAAAATCCTGACATAATGGGGGATAACGGCTCAAAAATAGGGGCACATTTTAAATATTGCCCCTATAATTTTAGAAAGTTGTTAGAATAACAGGATTGCTGTTAGCATGCATTTTCTGAAGGATATGAATGCTGAAACTCAAATGCATGTCTATTTAGTGACTTTAATTCTTAGATAATCCCAGTGATTTGTCAAAAAAAACCCACAGTTTTTATGAAAAACAGACCAAAATTATGAGGCAACAATCCGGACATTCTGCGAAAATCTGTATAGTTGAAAGGTATGCTCAGATCTGCGTTGTAAGTCTACTACTAATTCAATACTTACAAAACTAATAAATACTGTGGCTTTTCCTTCATACTTAAAAACATTTCTAATTAATTGCAATGGGAATTACTTAAACTTTTCAAAGATGTTGGCAAATTAAAGAAAAAAAAAACTGTGTACTGATTGGAATGTGCGATCTACACATCAGTGAAAACTATCATACCACATAAAGCCAAGGTAGGCAGGCAGTTGAAAGGTACTGATACTATACAAACTTATGGGTATTGGCTACAACCACATTAGCACAAGTTCTGTCAGTTAACCCTGTAAAAACTGAATATCTCTCAGTGCAGAAATTATTTTTTGAACATAAGTACAAAGTGCTGCCTTCCTTGCAGAGTCACCATGCTCTCCCTGTATCTTTGTGGGAATTTGCCAGCTACTCCTGTTTCTTCCAACACTCTAAATACATGCAGAAAAATTGGTGATCTTACTAATTGCCTATAAATGTGCATTCTGTTTGCGTGTGTGTGTGTGTGTGTGTGTGTGTGTGTTTGTGTGTGTGTATGTGTATGTTGGGGGGGTGCACACATTTATGTTGGTGACCTTTCCAGGATTAGTTTATGTTTCAACCTCAACAAGAATATATATATATATATATATATATATATATATATATATATATATGTGTGTGTGTGTGTGTGTGTGTGTGTGTGTGTGTGTGTGTGTGTGGTGTGTGTGTATATATATATATATATATATATATATATATATATATATATATATATAAAACAGTGAAAGGCTGTTGTATACATTGGACCAGGGTTGGTTCAGTTTTATGGCAAAACCATAGTAGCCAGAAGTGTGAAATTGTCTATGGTGGATTTACATTCACTGATACAGAAATAAGATTTCACAATCCCCAAAAATGCTGTCAATAGCTTGAAACAATAAGTATTTATATATGTAGGTTCATACATTCTTACTAAGTTTACAGTCAATGAGACCATTGTAAAGCACAGCCATATCACATAGTACTGGTGGAAGATTAATTATCTCCCCATTAGCAGATTTACCCAACATATCCCTGCTGAAAATGTGTGATTACTCATCCAGTCATCCAGACTGGATTTAAAGGTTGCAGGGAAGTACTCTGCTTGATTTGTAAAGAGAACCTTTTTCAGAAATGGGGGGGGTGCAGTGGGTAAGCTGGTATTGTTAATGTGACAATATACGCTTAAGTTTCTAGAGTGGGAGTTTGCTTTGCCATTATTTGTAGTTAGCTGAAGGAGTTCAAAGAGTGCAGTGCTGTTCATAACACAGAAGACAAATCAAAGATCACCCCTCAGAAGTCTCTATGAAACTGAAGAGTGGGTTACAGCTTTTAGTCTGTCAGAAAAACATAGCGACAGGATTGGCTGTACTATCTGCTGCAATTTGTAGATATGCCACTGGCAAAATGTCAATTGCTAGGAAGGTAGGTTTTATTTTTTAATGTTTGCTTTTCTTTTGACTGTGTCCCCAGATATTTTGTGGAGACTGAATGACCCATAATTTATAGTATCATTATCTCTTGCATATGGTAGCCTGTGTGTGTTACCTGCACAAGAAACACTGTAAAAAGCTTCAAATGCAAATCTTTGTGAAGAGCATTATGTAGACCAAGAAACTTTGGGCCATTTGGAAAAAGAAGCAACTGAGGAAGTGAGAAAATATAAAGAACAAAACCTAGAGATTTTTGAAATGTATACAAAAGAAGCATGGCCATTGGAAAGAAAGAGAGATCTGATTTGGTGCAATATTTATGCAAAGGAGAAAGCCAAACTAATCAATACAACAAAAACAGCTCAAAAGATATTTGAAGATAATGCAAGCAAAGGTACCCAGATATGGAACAATTCACAATACTAAAAATAAGATCACAAAGGGAGAACATAAAACAGAAGGTTAGTAAAATAGAAGTTTAACAAATAGAAGCTGAAGTTATTGGATACCTGCAAAGTGAAGGATTTAGTGTACAAAGTTTAACAGAAGTTATGTCACACCATGATGGAACAATGATTCCCCATAGTAAGGAGAAATGGATGGAGCAGGATACTTCTGAAGAAGAAATGTGGATATGGAAAAGAAAGAGAGGTTTAATATGGTGTAATATTTATGCAAAAGTGAAAGCAAAAACTAATCAATGCAAAAACCAGCACCAAAAATATTTGAAGAGAAATACAGGCAAACGCACCTGGATATGAAGAATTTCACTCTACAAAAAATAACAAAACAAAGGAGGAAATTGCAAAAGAGGATTAATAATGAAGATGTTAAAGAAATAGAAACTAAAGTCATAGATTACCTATAAAGTGAAGGATTTGGTGTAGAAAATCTAACTCTGGTAACATCACAGCAGAATAGAAAAAAATGAGTCTCCAAATTATGGGGAAACAGGTGGAATGGTAAGCATCTGATTACTTGCCACATGAAGATCCTCTGGAGGTTTCAGTAGGAAACCAGTACAAAAGTTCAGTTGGAGTTGCACAACAAGGGAAGGAGCAGGAAACAGTGGTAACTCTGACACCATTAATGTTGTGGAGTGATAGGCCAGTGAGTTACCATGTGAAAGAGCAACAGATGATGCAGGATGGGACTGAAGAGAATATGTCAAAGGAAGATATTCTGGAACTTTCTGTAGAATGCCCACAGGAAACAGAGAACAAAGAAATGTGCCCTCAGTTTAGAAGACTGATCTAAGTGAAGAGTTGCTTGATTTAATAGAGATGGATAGATATTTTAAGATCAATGAAAGAAATAGATTACGAAAAGAGACCCAACATTTTAGAAGTCTGATAAAGCAAATGAAGACAATTATCAAGACAATTCACCCCAGGGAATACAAGCAGCACTGCTTGAGAGGGGCACAGGAAAATAATTTTCTTGGGTGGCGAAAGCCAGGGAACCTTTTTGGCTAGGCTTATATAGACCCCAGAGTTGATAGCCAAGTACCTATGAACCTATAAGACTATTAACAGAAATTAATGTGATATAACAGATGTAAATAGGATATATTACTGTGCAGCTAAGTTAATCACAGATAAAGTCATACAACAAAAACACAGAGCAATAAGAGAAAGGAGGGGAGGAAATCAAATGCCATCATGGAAGTATCAAATAGAGAAAACTATAAAGTAGTTAGGGCAAGAAGTGTCACTGTAAAAAGAAGAAACAGCTCAACAAAAATACTTGGAAAGATGGACATGATAAAAGCAGCATGCAGTATCAGAGCAGACTAGGATCTATTGTACACTATTGGAAATAATAAACTAAAGATATTAGCACAGGCAGAAAAACTTAAAGATATGCAGATAAATATAAAAGAAAAGTACAAAATAAGCAACTCATTGATAACCCCAAAAGGTTTTGTAGAAAACTGGGAAACAAGGCAAAAAGAATAGCAACACCACCAAAAAAGAAGAAACAGACACATTTTGGAAACATTCTGTGAAGACCCTGTGGAACATAACAAAGATGATGAATGGATAGAAAAAGTAAAAAAAAAAAAACAGTAAGAAGTTCAATGTACATGATATGAAATAGGATGAAGTAACAGCCAGAGAAACTGAAGCGAAATTAAGAAAAGCTCCTAAATGGAAAAGCCCAGACCCAGATGCAGTACCTAATGTCTTGTTTAAAGTATTAACATCTTTACACTGAAATGTAGACCTGAATAAGAACTACTTATATGTGCATCCTGAACAGACACCGACCTAGTTAACAACAGAAAAAATGAATCTCCTCCTTAACAGCAAACCTGCAAGCTATCCTAAAAGCTATATGCCAATAACTTGCCTTCCAGTCATGTGTAAACTATACACTGGAACTGACACCGGTAGAGTTTATAGTCATTTAAAAGAAAACCCAATCATGGCAATAGCACAAAAGGGTAATGCAAGAAAGTTATACGGAACAAAGCATCATTTGTTCTTAAATAAAGTCATAATGAAGAATTGCAAAAAGAGGAAGAATCTAAGTATTTCATTTTAGTTTGTTTAGTTAACCATAGTATATATGTATTTATGTTTAACTTTCTTTGTTTCATAGAAGTGCTTTGGAGTTTTAATATGTATAGAAATGTTTTACTGAAGAAGGCTAAGGCATCATTTAATGGCAATTGATTTAATGGTTTCCGGTTACATTGCTTTAGAATTAAGTTGAATGTTTCAGGGATGATGCATTTTATATTTATGGTATTGTCGGGAAAAAAGTATTATGTTGGAATTTCATGTTTTTTTCAAGTAGTTAAGGTAGGGCTGTGATCACTAGGATTTTGGGAAGTATTCCAGCGTTGGTAATGTAGTTGAGTTATTGGTAAGAATTCAATCCAGTATGATTTCTTTTTTTTTTAATATCAATGTGTTGTATTCTTAATCTGTGTTGTAGTGTGGGATTTTAATAGTACAAGTAAATAAAACTGATCTGGATTTGGCATAGTATCTCCAGAAATGAGTGCATTAATAGATATTGGCAAATGAATTTGAACAAAAAGTCTAAGGGGGTAATTCAGTAAAGCTTACACAGAGCTAATCTCCATGTAAGCATACTGGCACGGGTCGAACATAGACTTCGGAGGTTGTGTGACCCAGGAAACAAGTATAGGGGCATGCATGAGCCTCCCAGCACTATTCCGGCATGGAGGCAATGGAATAATGGAATTACCTCATTTGCTGGTGAAAAACATGCAAATGAGGTGAATTTGTGATCCGGCAAGCAGACAGGCATCTGTGTAGGAGCCATGTCTGCAGCAGAAATGTATGTGGTTAGTAACCATGTACAGGACTGCAAAAATAAAAACGGGGCTATGTCAACTAAAAGTAAAGCATATATTATGTGCATTAGGCACGCCAATGGCCAAAACTATCACCATTGGCATGCAAAACTGTTACAAAATATTTAAAATCAAAAGATATTTTGGCAGATTTTGGCTGTTTAAGAGGAGTGCAGTGACACACAGACATGCAATCCTGCAAAATAAATAAATAAATAAATAAATAATAGGAAAAATGCAATCTAAATGTTAAAACTAATTTTTACATTATACTGGCCAGCATGCAGGCTCATAACAATGGCAGGTAACAATGGTTGCTAAGGAGATAGGCTCTGGTGTAGTAGGTGTATATAAATGAGCTTAGTTTATTGAATAACAAAATGGGACACCGTGTCCACAGGTACCTAACCGTGTAGGGGCTATAATGCAGAGGACCATCAATATGCATCTCTTTCACCATGTAGCAAACTATCCAGGGGTACTGGGTGCCATAGACTGCACCCATGTCCACATCAAAGCACCACCCGGTGAAGAGAGTAGAGTCTACATCGACCGCAAGAGCTATCACTCCATCAACTGCCAGGTCATGTGCAATTGGCATTATTATCAATGTGTGTGCTGGCAGCCCTGGCAGTTATCATGACTCCCACATCTGGCATGCCTCACAGCTGGACCAGGCATTTGCCAGGGGGGACATCCTGTACAACCTTCTCATGGGGGATGTTGGCTACACACTGGAACTGTGGAAGATGACACCCATCAGAAATGCGTACACACACACACACACACACACACACACACACACACACACACACACACACACACACACACACTCACACACACACACTGAAGAACACCATAATGAGTCACCCGCACAAACTAGGAACATCATAAAACGTATGTTTGTGATGCTCAAGTCATGGTTCCACTGCCTTGACATGATGAAGCCCTGAAATACTCTCCAGGGGCTGATACCTCTCTCCAACTCACACACACAGTAAAAAGAATGCCACACACATC
The DNA here is from genome assembly GCF_019279795.1 of Protopterus annectens. Classification (NCBI taxonomy): domain Eukaryota; kingdom Metazoa; phylum Chordata; order Ceratodontiformes; family Protopteridae; genus Protopterus; species Protopterus annectens. The sequence continues at coordinate 823,161,654 of NC_056727.1, read as the reverse complement.
ACACTACCTGTACCTTACCATGTATAGGCTGTGTACTGCGTGCATCCAACAGAGTTATCCCTCAAACACTGTCCTCACAACTGCCACAGGCACAAGGTAAGTCACTCCTCTTAACAACAAATGAATGAAGAAGTATGCTGTGGTAGCATATCTATGGTATTGATGCATGTATGCAAGGGAATGGGGTAGCCTACTGGGATAGTAGCAGACAACTGACAGCTATGTGGGACAACAGAAAATGTCCACGAAATACTGGCTGCCCCACAATATGCAGTAGTCCTCTAGGTGACAAAACTCACTGCAATGATGTGGGGGCCTAACAAACTGAGGGGTCATAGGTCACATGCATGGATGTCAATGTTGGAGTCCCATACACACCTCTCAGCCTCTCACAACAAGTCAGCTGTACAAAGCCATAAAGACGTGTGTGTCAAAGGGCCACAAATAGGGATAATGATGAAATGTACCTCATAAAAACTGACACAGTCATCTCATAGCAGGTCTTGCAGTTGCAGTAAGTTCCTGAAGGATAAGAAGTCTGAAACTCATATGTCTGTCATTACTTTTTAACTTTTGCCTTTAATAATATGCCAGTATTTTCTAAGATAATCACAATACTATGCTAAATGGAACCAAAATATAAAGCAAACATCTCGACAGTCACTGGAAATGTGTACAGGTGAGAGGTATGCCCCCTTCCCTCCAACACACCTGTGTTCCCAATGAAATGCAGGAACATTTACGTTTGTAGGGTAATAGCAGCAGAGTACACATTCCCAGGACTGTCACAATCAATTTGCTAACTTCTTGCATGTCCACAATATCCAGGGGTCAATGAGATATGTATATGCGTGGTTAATACTATCAGGAATAGGCAGCACTTACTGTCAACTGTTATGGCTTAGTGGTCTAAGTACAGTACTGTGGTTGACAGGGTCCATGTTTCAAGACTGTCCATGCAAACTATGTTGCACATCATCTACACCTGTGGCAGGAGTAGTACACACTGTCCAGAAGTCAATATCCATTACTGCAGGAAAGCTGAACAATTCAGGGACAGGGGTCACACATCTGGACAGTACACAACTCGGAATATCCTACACAGTGCCTAGTAGTCTGTGTAGTGCCAGGTTATAAATGTCTCCCTCCTTACTATGTCAGTACCAACAAGTCACTGGGCACTAGCCATACTCCTGGAATGCCAGGGTGTCACAGAAGGACCACAAGTATGCCTCGTATATCTGTTCTGCTTGTCATAACATTGCACTTGCCTGTCAAACTACTTGCAAAACAATAAAGGTTGATGTGAAAACATCAATGGCAGACAGTGGAGAAGCAGATGTCATACCCATAAGAAAAAGCAAGCTAATACCAAACTGTTCTCCCAACTGTCTATGTTTAGCAGAGCAATATTATGACCCTATCCCCATGTGTGGGCCTGTGTCTGACTGTTATATATGGGCCTGTCCAGATGTCAGTCTGTGATGGTATGACAGCTATGGCCAATGTGTAGCCTTATAATAACATTGCAACACAAACTGTCTGAAGACCACAGCAGATGCATAGGTGCAATGATGGACAACCTGCTAAACAGATTCTGTTCTTCTGACGTCTACATCTCAAAAACTGACTACAGCCTTCTAAGGGCAGGTATCAATAGCTACACACCACCTCCCCCCTCAGAGGATGCACACAAATATGCTGAACAGTATTCCAGTGCAGTATACAAGTACCTGTACAACTGCATGGACTCAGCCATACCCAACAGAACTAAATCATATTTCTCAAGGAAACACAGACCGATGTGGTGGATATCCTCTATCATCAGGCTTTACAACAAAAAGAAGTAACTGTTGTCCAAAGGTAAAAAGGCACAAATTCCCAATTTTAACAACTCCCTCCTTAGGCTCAACAGCAAAGTAGATCATGAGTGAAATCCTTCAAAGCCAATTATAAATCAAAACTAGCCTCTGAAACAAAGGCTAACCACAAAGCCTTTTCCACTTACATCAGAAACTTCCATGGCTAAGCCCAGGTCTGTTCTGACTTACTTCTTAACAGTGCCACTTACACTGATCCTGTCGACTTATGAAACCTGCTAGCAGATTGGTTCAGTGCAAACTTGTCCTGCACCTCCCATCTCTGTACATCAAGCGTTAAAGTCCCTTTCCAAGTTAAACAACACAGCTGCCATGGGACTTGATAGTATCCCAGGCTGTATTCTGCAACATCTTCAGTGAGAACTAGCCTTGCCATAGAGCACCCTACTCAACCATAGCTGAAGTACAGACTTCATTCCAGAAGAGTGCAGAACTGCCATTGTCATCCCTTTGCACAAAGGTGGTGCCACTACTGACCCTGGAAACTATCGCTCCATTGGCTTAACAAGTCTGATCTCTAAGGCCATGGAGCATATTATTATGCACCTCATAAACAAGAACAAAGGCAATCTCCAAGCACTTGACCCCACCCAGTTCGGATTTGTCAAGGGCAGATCTTCCCTGTTGAACCTGGTTGACTTCTTTGAGACTGTCACCAAGGCACCGGATGAGGGAAAGTCAGTACACACAACTTACCTTGACTTGGCCAAAGCCTTTGACACAATCCCCCATCAGACATCATCAAAAAGCTGACAGAACGTGGTTTAAATCCCTATGTCATCATGTGGGTGCCTAGCTGGCTCACTAGTAGGACCCACAAGGTCAAAATAAGTGCCACTACCTCTGATATCAGACATGTCACTACTGCTGTCCATTAAGGATCTGTCCTGGGAGCCCTATTCTTTGCTGTCAACTTTTCAGTTGTCCAGGAAAACACAAAAGGCCTGTAGATGACCAAGTTTGTGGACAACTGTAAGTTGGGTGCTGTCACTGATTCCCCAAATGATGTTAACATAGTTCAAGAGGGTCCCACAGCAACAAATGATTGGTGCTCAAGTCATGGCCTTAAGTTAAATGCAAAAAAAAATGTATTATTATACCATTCATCAAAAACACAGCCCCTACTGATTACCACGTTAGCATGAAGCCCCTAAGCACACAACCTGTGCTAAGAGACCTGGGTACACACGTTGACAACAATCTCATGTTTGACTATCATGTAGTGGCAGTGGTCAGAAAAGGCTTTTACCTGGTTCATCTCATAAGTAAAGGGATTGCATCCAGAAAAAAAGGAGGTCATTATCTCTCTGTACTCCTCCCTCATTAGGCCAATAATTGAGTACAATACCCTGTTTGGTATGTACCTCTCCAAACACCTGCACCAACTGGAAAGGCCACAGAAATACCTCAGAAAGAGAATGCATGGTCTCCAACACCTGTCCTATGTGGACAGGCTCAAATCAGCATCACTGTACTCTGTATCATACATATTGCTCAGAGGTGACCTGTGTCTCACCTACAAGGCAATCTCAGACCCTGCTCTAGTAGAGATGCTCCATATCTGTACGTCTAATACCTTGCGTAGTACCTCATCAAAAGTGTTACATCTAATACGTGACATTAACAAACTCTCCTGGAGAGACAGGTTTGTCTCTCAGAGGCTGACTTGTCTCTGGAATATACTCTCCATGCACATCAAACAATGTATGCCAGTGACCCTCTACAAGTGCAACCTTGATGACTGGAATGGAAATGTGTCCGTCATTGAGAGGGCTGGCAACTGCTGAGTGTGGTTTATTTTCTGGGGATATACTCTGGCCTAGGCTTGTAAGGGCCCCAGAGCCAGTAGCTTAGTAATCTCCTTTGATGCCACAAACAGGTACACACAGAGGTGTAAAGTCCATAACCCTGTGTGTGATGTTATGACTTCTACCCCACTCACACCAAAAATACAAATACATAACAGCAGCGACTGTGGACAAACCCTGTGACTGCACTACAGAAGGACAAAGAGACACATATAAGGGGAAGAGGAACCACTGGCCAGAGAAATGGAGAATGTGCACACCATAACAAACTGTGCAGTAACATAGGTTCCCTGCAGTGTAGGGAGTCAGTAAACACCACCCACAACTACACAAAACACACCCACATATGTGGGGGTCATCAACAAATAGAAACCCAAACACAGGACACCTCAGAGCCAAAAACACATGAGAACACCACAAACTTCCACGCCACATACCATACATAGTCCACACACCACTGTCAGGCAACCACTAAGGCCCAACCATAAACCCAACATATTACCATTAGGAGACTCCCTTGTGAGACACACAGATGTACCTCTCACCAGGCTGCATAAGGAGACAGTAACAGTTACTTGTTTGTCAGGTGACATCATCCCCCATATCACACATGCAGTGAAGTCTCTCCACAACAGGTACTGTTATGAGTCTTTCCCAGTTCATGTTGTTGTGAATGACTTCAAACATACCTCCCTGGGCTAAAGGAAGACAGACATGATTGAGCATGCTGAATATGTGTCCCATGCAGGTATGTCACTTGGCTTAAGCAGCATTGTACTGCCACCCAAAAAGATTCCTCAATACCAACAGAAAATGATTGATATTAACAAGTGGCTGAATTTCTACTGTCATCCCAAGGGGATCCAGTGCCTGACAGCCTGGAAAGATATGATTGATAGACTACGCTGCTTTACTAGAGATGGTCTGCATCTGTCGCATTTGGACGTCAGGCTTCTCACTAAGGCCCTTGCCTCCCCATAGTGGCTGTTTTAGGGAAAGTCATGAGGTTGATACTATCAACATGAAACTCTTAACAGAATGCAAATTAAAGGTCATGCTGCTAAATGCTAGCAGTCTAAGCATGAAAATGCACTCACTGCAAGCATTCTTAACCCTGGAAGATACTGACATTTGCGCACTCACAGAAACCTGAGCCACAGCTGCTGAGAGCAACCCATCCTTACCTGGTCAGTCATCCTATCACACAGCAAGACCCCAAATTGTAGGCAGCAAAACCAAAGGAGGTGGAGTATAAATATATGTTAAACAGACATGCACCTCCAGCCTGGTCAAACAGTCTGACATACACGGGACATTCCAAATGCAGTTAACCGTTGACAAGACCCATATTCAAATTATAGGTAGGTAGGTAGGTACAGGCCAACATATTTGACTCAGGATGCCCACCCCACATATCCCACATATCTGCCCCTCTACAAATCTATCAAGATTCAAACCTTTACCCTGATCCTGGCTGACTTTAATTACCCAACCATAGATTGGAAAAACCAACCATGCCAGAATAGAAATGCACAGAGATTCCCCCATCTTATCAATGATAAATCCTTAGGACAGCTACTTGATACCCCCACAAAATGTGATACATATGTTGGAGTTGGCAGTAACAAACATGATTAACCACTGCAGCACCCCTATGGTCTCTCCAAGCAACTACGCACTATCCCTACAGGACCCTCCCCTGCAGTATTCTTGTGGCCACAGTAACAGCAACAGTGCGTTGTGTATCCTAACTTCTACTATGCACCTCTAACCATCAGTCTAGGAGCCAACAAAAGCTTAAAAAAAGTACCTCTGAACCCTACAGGACCCTCTCCTGCAGTATTCTTGTGGCCACAGTAACAGAAACAGTGCGTTGTGTATCCTAACTTCTACCCTGCACCTCTAACCATTGGTCTACGAGCCAACAAAAGCTTAAAAAAAAGTACCTCAGAACCCTACAGGACCCTCCCCTATGGTATTCTTGTGGCCACAGTAACAGCAACAGTGCTTTGTGTATCCTAACTTCTACCCTGCACCTCTAACCATTGGTCTAGGAGCCAACAAAAGCTTTAAAAAAAGTACCTCGGAACCCTACAGGACCCTCCCCTGCGGTATTCTTGTGGCCACAATAACAGCAACAGTGCATTGCGTATCCTAGCTTTTACCCTGCACCTCTAACCATCGGTTTAGGAGACAACAAAAGCTTTAAAAAAGTACCTCTGAACCCTACAGAACCCTCCCCTGCAGTGTTCTTCTGGCCACAGTAACAGCAACAGTGTGTTGTGTATCCTAACTTCTACCCTGCACCTCTAACCATCGGTCTAGGAGCCAACAAAAGCTTAAAAAAAAGTACCTCGGAAGTATGTGTCCCTGTAGAATGTGCTATATGATGAACTAGTGTCTTGGTTAATGTTAGAGTGAATGATATAACAGCCATTACAGTGTTCTCCTGCTAGATGCCACATAAAGCAGATGCCAGCAGTCCCTGTTCTATCTCTATAGCTACCCTCAGCCTGTATACTGTTTCTGTGCTATTCTACCATCCTAACTCTTCTCCTCCCCGGACCTTATGTCCAAACCCTCTTTCAACAGCATTTCTGCCTTTTCTTACTGACTGAGGTCTCCCACTTACTGCCTTGTATTACTACTATCTCAACTTTGTTTTTCTCCTGCTCCTTGCTGCTAGTATATCTTCTTTCTCCCTCCTTTCTCTCACTATCTAGTCCATCTCAGCCTTTCCTCTCTGACTTTATATAAGTATAGCTGTCTATGTAATTTGTGCCTTGTGTGGTCCTCCAAACCTTTCTGCTCTTATTTGTATGCTAACTATTCTCTCAGCAATACTATATAATCACCTTCTAACTTGCCCTCTACTCTTCTGATTGTTTCCAGGCAGACCTGCCTTCTACCTTCTTTGGCTCTTCCTGCTCCATTCGCCCTGCGGGCTCACTCCGCTCACCTACCCTACCCCCAATTCCCACCCACCCCCAGGGGTTTTAAACTTATACTTCCTTAACCACACCCTCTCTCCCAACCATCCAATCTAATACTTCAACCAATTTATTTAATTTAACCACACCCCACCTATTTTACGTTTCCCTCACCTCCAACATCCAGTACCTCCTCCTAAACCTCTTAAGGCTATTCACTACCTATCACTTCTCCCATTCAAAGAACTTTATAAAACCTTTAATTTCCTCTGTATTTCTTACCCAGTTTCTTGTTATAGCTATATAAGTAACTCTTTAAAATATGTCTTCAACAACTAAACCTATCCTAACCAAAATTTTAATACTATTTACTCTCATATCTATTCTCACCTCTGCCTATCTCTTCACCTCCATTAATAAAGTTAATCATGACTACTTCAACTACTCTCCTAAACCAACAGCTAGTCACAGCTACACCTTTACCCGTTTTCAAATAAACACCACATCCACACCTTGCTTCCTGATAGCCAAGTATCATCGACTTACTCATATTAAATTCAATAACACAACTGTAAAAAACTAAAATACCTAACCAGCTTCCTCAACTATCCATTTTCTGCCCTAAAAACTCCCACTTTAAAAGATGGTGACATCCACCCTAACCCAGGCCCAACAAACATCCCAACTTTTACAACTCCTTCTACCAGTCCCCCCACCCTAACTACATAAACCTGTCTCTCAAATTCTTTACTTTTAGGTCATCTTAATATCCACAGTATAAATAATAAAATTGCCCATCTCCATGCCCTCCTTGATACTCATTCCTTTCATGTCCTCTGCCTCACAGAAACCTGGTTAAAACCTGTAACTAAAGATAATGAAATAATCCCCCCAGGTTACAACATATTGAGACTCGACCACATAAAATGTATGGGTGGGGGAGTAGCACTACTGTATAAATCCACCCTACAGATCTCCATATCTTATAACCCACCTCAGGGTAGTAAGGCTGAAGTTCTTATCTCCCAACTTCAAATAAATGCTTCCAAAGCCCTATATATTATCTGCATTTACCTACTCCCTGGTAATAATATCTCTACAATAGAAGACATTCTAAGCTGGGTATCAACTTCTTACCCACAAGAAACCATTATACTTGGTGATTTTAATACTGACTGGAAATGTGTAAACACAGATAATCCTTCATCACATATTAATCTTCATGGCTTTAGTCAAACTATTACCACCACCACTAGACTTAACAAACCCAACAACAAAGAGAGTATCTTAGATTGGATACTCATCAATAAACAACAACAAATTTACAAGGTAGGTACTCTACCAGATGACTTAAGTGATCATATGTTAACTTACATTATAAGACAAAAGAATGACATCTCTGACACCCCTACTTACAAGAACTCTCGAACCAACAAACATTTTAACCCTGTATTATTCCAAAAATGAACTTAATGCCTGTAACTGGTACCCACTAAAAACTCTCCCTCTTGAGCAGGCAGTTAAATATTTCAACTCTAAATTCTTAACTATCCTTGATAAGCATGCTCCTAAACATTCTATCAGAATGAAGTCCAAATCTGCCCCCTGGCTTTCAAAAGAAACTAGACAACTCATATTGCTTAGGAATAAATCTTGGACCAAGTGGAGAGCATCCAAAAATATCTTAGAGCAACAAACATTTAAACAGCTAAGGAATACTACTAAAAAAGCTATACTGACTGTCAGAAAGAAAACTACTATTGTAGACTACAGCAATCTCACCATAACAATCCACAAAAATTCTGGTCTAGCATTAATAGACTCCTTCACCCAGGGCACTCCAGTACACCACCCCTTCTAGGGGCAGATAACAATACCTCCCTTCAAACTGCCAATGCCTTCAATACCTTTTTCACCGACACCATAAAATCTCTAGCCTGTCAATTGTCCACAAACAACTCTAATCTCCAAACATCTTTACCTAATACTCTCCCAACATTCCAAATACAACCCATCACTAACCTCGTACATCCAAAAACTTATACATAAACTTAAGCCATGTACCCTCTCTGCAGACCAAATACCATTTGAATACCTGCAAAAAGCAGCCAAAGCAGTTGCTTATCCTGTATCCATCCTTATAAACAGAACCATAAATGAAGGAACCATCCCAGATATCTGGGAAATCTCCCACATTATCCCTCTACATAAAGGTGGAAACTCCAATGAGTATTCCAACTACAGGCCTATAGCTTAGCAAAAGTTATAGAAAAATGTATTTACCATCAACTAACTAACCACCTATCCCAACATAATATACTAGCTAAGTGTCAGGCATGGCTTCAGGCCATTTCATAGTACCACCACAGTCCTCCTATCTTTCACTGATTCTATTAATAAAAACCGTAACAACAACATCCTCTCATCTGCACTCTTTATTGATCTGTCAAAAGCTTTTGACATGGTCAACCACCCCCTACTCCTAAAAACTCTTGAATCCCTTGCTCTTGACACCAAGGCTGTTCTCTGGTTTTAGCCCTACCTTAACAATAGGCAACAAGCAGTCCTTTGGGAAAATAAACTATTTTTCCACCTGTCAGTCTCCCTTGGAGTCCCTCAGGGCTCCATTTTTGGTCCACTTCTATTCTCATTATTCATCAACGATCTTTATTTAGCAATCCCTCAAGCTACCTGCATACAGTATGCAGATGATTCCACGCTCATATGTTCTGCCAACTCCACATCTGAACTACAATCACTAACTCAGACAGTATTCAACTCAGTCAAGGCATGGTTCCTAAAACATTGCCTCCTTTTGAATGCCAAAAAAACAAGCTCTTACTCTTCACACCTAACAGTAAGTCCCCCTCAATCAATTTCTCAAAGAAATCAAATAATGGCACCATCATAACCCCAGACTCTACCACCAAACTATTAGGGGTCTTAACTGACAATAACCTTACATTTGACAATCATATAAATAACACTATAAAAACTGTAAATAGAAAATTGGGCTCCCTATATAGAATAAAACCCTTCTTAACACCAACAGCCAGAACTACAATTGCCCACTCCCATCTAATCTCCACTCTTCTTTATGCTTCCCCCATATATACTAACCTAAAGAAAAATAATCTCACTAAACTAACTAACTCCTATAATAATATTGCCAGGTTTGCCACTCGAAACCCATTCAGAACTCACCATTGTCTGAATCTAAAGCAGCTTGACTGGCTTGAACTAAAAAACATTCTGATACTTTCCCAACTTACCATTGTTCGTAGGATATTCTACCAACCTAACAACACACCAATACTCTCTAACCCTATTACCCCCTATGCAAACCTCAATTCCTTATGCTCTTCCACTAAACTACTGGCTAGCACTACCAAGTCTAATAACTTGGCAGGTGACTCCTTGTTTTCTAATACCGCTGGAAAATATTGGAACATGTTGCCATCAGATCTAACGGTACTTCCCACCTTCCCACTCTTTAAGCAAAGGCTGAAGCATCATAAAACACACTGGTTATGCCCTTGCTGTTACCCTGATTAATTGTCTGCATTTTCTTTTGCCATTTTGTCTATCCTGCCTCCCCTCACCTTTTTAACACTACTTACCCCTTTGTAGCGGTAACTGTCTTAAATTATTGTTGCAAATAGGATATGAAATAACTGTGAACATATTGTAAACAACCTCACATATTTTACTGTAAGAGTATCTTATTCCTTTCAAAGTTTTTTGTATTTCTTAATTAGCATACTTCTCTTTAGCTAAGGATCTCTAATTATTTTTAACTAATGTATTTCTTTACATTTGTGTAAATAATTATTTTTAAATATGGTGTTTGCTTATATAGTATGACTTTGTAACTACTGTTCTCTCATTTATTTTTGTCTTACATTTTTTTTACTTTTTTTTTCTCTTATAATTGTGCATTATAAACTTTTAAATGTTATTGCAGAGCTTATCTCCCCGGGCCTCTGCTGAAAATGGAAATATATCCAGTTGGACTAGCCCAATTAACAAATGTAAAATAAAATAAATAAATCATCCTCTCTGGCAAGATCCGACAAAAAAGCCATCATATTCAACATCACCATCTCTCCTGCCCCCCCCCCCAGCCATGGTAAAATGAAAATATTTCCCAAGCTGATCACAACCCCCTGTGGGATGCTATAAACAGCTGCACAGCCCCCTCCCCTACTGGAGGAACAGGCAACAGCATTCAAATATACACCAAAGTACTATATCAACATATATATATATATATATATATATATATATATATATATATATATATATATATATATATATATATATATATATATATATATATAGATGCATGGAATCAGGAATACATGACAGGGCAACATCTGGAAACAGCTGCAATAAAGGAACTATATAACAAAATGGTGACATTGCTGTCCAGGACCAAGAAGAAGCAGGTGCACAATTGGAAGCAATCTCTCCTATGCCTGAACAAACAAATAAGAACACCAGTGAAAGGCAACTTCGAGTCAAAATTGCTCACATCTAAGACAGGCGATCATAAGGCCTTCTTCACATATGTCTGCAGTCTCCAAGGAAGCTCCCAGATCTGTTCAGAACTGGTGGTCAAAGACATCACATACACAAATGCTGTAGATATAACCAATCTACTGGCTGACAGATTCAGCAGAAATGTCTCCCCTCTGTTCCCCCATCAGTAATGCAAGACATCCCCAGTACCTTCCCACCCACCGCTTATCACTAGGGAACAGGGCATCACTGCCCTCTCAATGGCAAAAAGACAGCCTCCATGGGACCTAAATACATCCCAGGCAGCATCCAACATGAACTCAGGCATGAACTGGCAGCACCATTAGGCACCCTAGTTAACCAAAGCCTGAGTACCAGCTTTTTCCCAGCCAAGTGGAAGACAGCCACTGTCATCCCTTTACACAAAGGTGGAGTGTTCACTTATCCAGGAAATATAACTAGCCTGATCTGTAAAGCCATGCAATGGGTTATCATGGACCTTATTAACAGGGACATTGGCAAACTCCAAAATACTCTACCCCACACATTCTGTCTTTGTCAGGGGGAGGTATGTCTGTTAAATCTGGTTGACTTTCCTGACAGAGCCACCAAAGGCATGAACGAGGGGAAGATGGTGCACACCACCCACCTTCACTTGGCCAAGGCCTTACACATGATTCCCCACTTGGCCATAGTAGATCAACTCTGTCAACCATCATCAATCCATATGTCACCAGATGGGCAGCAAATTGGCTCATTGATAGAACTCACCTAATCATAACAGGTGTAGCCAACTCAAGCAGTACACCTGTAATGCACAGCATACCCCAGGGATTGGTCTTGGGGCCTATGTTATATGGGATATACTTCCCTGAGGTGCAGGCCAAAACCACTGGCCTATGGCTGACCAAGTTTGCAGATGACTGCAAACTGGGAACAGTCATCAATTCCCAAAGTGATGTGGACATCCTTCAAGAGTGTCTCACCAAAAAAATGACTGCTGCCAGAAACATGGCCTCAAACTGAATGCCAGAAAATTCATCATCATCCACTTTGGGGAGACTGATGTCCCCACATATTATCACATTGACAAGAACGTCCTACATACATAATCAGTAATGAGGCATTTGGCTAGCAACCTGATGTCTGAGGACCATGTTGCTTCTGTTGTATAGAAAGCTTTCTAGATGGGCCATATCAAAAGTAAGAGTATCACATCCAGGGACAAAGAGGTCATAAGATCCATGTATTCAACCCTTATAAGGCCAATTATTGTGTACAACTCCCCCTTCGGCATGTACCTCACAAAGCACATGCAGCAGCTGGAGATACCACAGAGGTTCCTCACCAGGAGAATCCAGGCCCTCAAACACCTACCATACACAGATAGGCTAAATACACTGCCCCTCTACTCAGTTCCATACAAACACCTCAGAGGTGACCTCTGTCTGGCATACAAAGCAATCTAGACCCTGCCTAGATGTGACTGCTGCGCATCTGGAAGTCAAGCCCCAATCGAGCAACCTGTAGTCACAGCATCAGCCTGGTCTGTGATATATCAATAGGACTTGTTGTTGTGGCAGATATGTGTCCCACAGTCTCCCCCATCTGTGGAATGTACTCCCTCTCCACATCAAGCCGAGTACCTCAATACCCCTTGTGAAGTGCACCCTGGAGAACTGGATGGGAAACAGAAAATACAGTCCTGTGATTCCACCTGTGTCTTAACATGGGCTACACTCTCATTTGGTAGGGTTATAAGGGCTTCAGTGCCAATAGTCTGGTAACCACATATGAACCTATGAACCAATAAACAAATGTCTGTCAGTGGTTCACCACCTTACTCTATACTGCTCTGCCACTGACGTACCATGAAGTCACAGTGCTATGTAGAATATAGCACACATATTATGGAAATGTCTGTTCAGTACAATGCACTCTGTACCCACCCCAAGATATGACTTTTCAGTTAAGAAGGACACCACACAACCAGGAAATCCCCAGCCAGTATATCACTGAGCTGCTTGATGTTTTACACAGCTTTATCAACCAATTGACTGTAGCCACACCTCTCAACTGGCTGGAGTTGGAGAGAATGTTTGGCCCATATTTTTGGTCTGTTCATCATAAATCTTGTAATTCTCTGCTAAATCACTGTGATTATCTGAGGATTTCTGTCAGTAAGTAATGACATATACATTTTAGTGTCAGATGTCATATATGTCGGAAAATATCTGTTAAAACAAACCCTGTTACTCCAGCAACTTTCTAAGTTTATAAGAGCAATATTTGAATATCTCCTTATGTTTGGGTCATTGTCCCTCCATTATGGCTGGGTATCCCCACATTTTTTGCACTAACAGGGTGAGAGATATTGCTGTAGCACACAAAACCCCGGACCGGAGTACAGCTATCTCTGGAATGGAGTCCCACTCTTACTATAGAAGGTCATACTTGCCATGCTCCTACACTTAGAGAATTACAGCCCTTATCTAAACCCTCATCGGACTATACAACTGTATTGTGCATATATGTCTTTGCATACAGACAGCTGTGTACACCTTAACAGTCTCTACCCACACCCATCACACATGATTACCCTTAGCTATCTGTAGGTCGCCCATATGTGCTATAATTGCATCTGTTGAGTGTGATATACAAATATATCTATGGGCAACATATAAAAATATTTCAAGCATGCACACACATAAACATGGGGAAGAGCAAGAGAGACAGACAGTGATAGAAAGAGAGAGAGAAAGAGAGAGAGAGACAGAGAGAGAGAGAGACAGAGAGAGAGAGAGAGAGTCATAGACAGAGACACCCTGAAAGGCATAGAGTGATGTCCTGCTGCAGACAATTGCATACCCATTGTAACCAATGGCATTTGCCAGCATGAAGGTGAGCTCCATTGTGTAATAGTAGTGAGGTAGAGGTTGTAATCTCACATCACCCACCTTTGTGTGTGTGTGTGTTTTTATGTTTGTGTGTGTTAAAGTATTTTGAGGCCTTTCCCACCCAGAACACTTCCCATTGCCCTACTTTACAAGATATGCTTGTGGCATTCACCTTAGAAGTACCTTTGGTCAGTCTTTAGACCTATAGGCTCTGTGGCACATGCAATAACTGCATACCACTATAGTACAAATAGCTAGATAGGTAGGGGTTCTAATCTCAATACTGGCAACTGTGATATTGTATGTGGATGAAGAACATAGCCTTTGTGTGTTTGTAGGTTAAAGTATTTTGAGGCCTTTCCCACACAGTATGCTTGCCATTGTCCTTCTTTACAAGACCTGCTGTCATTCACCTTAGAAGTACATTTGCAGAGTCTTTAGTTGTATAAGCTCTGTGGTGTGTGTGATAACTGCATAACACTATAGTACAAATAACTAGATAGGTAGGGGTTCTAATCTCAGCACTGGCAACTGTGTGTGTTTGTAGATTAAAGTATTATGAAGTCTTTCCCACCCAGTACACTTCCCATTGCCCTACTTTACACGATCGGCTGATGTCATTCACCTTAGAAGTGCCTTTGGACTTTCTTCAATCATATAAGCACTGTGGCACATGCCATAATTGTGTAAAACTATAGTACAAATAACTAGATAGGTAGGGTTTCTAATCTTAGTCCTGGCAAATGTGTATGTTTGTAGTTTAAAGTATTTTGAGGCCTTCCCACCCAGTACACTTCCCATTGCCCTACTTTACAAGACCTGCTAATGTCATTAATCTTAGAAGTACCTTTGGAGATTTTTTAGCCTTATAAGCTCTGTGGCATGTGTGATAACTGTGTAACACTGTAGTACAAATAACTAGCTAGGTAGGGGTTATAATCCCAGCACTGGCAAGTGAGTGTGTGTGTGTGTGTGTGTGTGTGTGTGTGTGTGTGTGTGTGTGTGTGTGTGTGTGTGTGTGTATTTGTAGGTTAAAGTAGTTTGAGGCTCATTGCCATACTTTACAAGACCTTTGGACACTTGTTAGCCCTACAACCTCTGCTGCTTGTGCAATAACTGTGTAGCACTATAATACAAATGATTAGATAGGTAGGGATTCTAATTTCAGTCCGAGCAAATGTGTGTGTGTGTGTGTGTGTGTGTGTGTGTGTGTGTGTGTGTGTGTGTGTGTGTGTGTGTGTGTGTGTGTGTGTGTGCATTAATGAGTGTGTGTTTGTGTTTGTAGGTTAAAGTATTTTGAGATCTTTCCCACCCAGGACATTCTTCAGCTCTATAAGCTCTATGTTGCATGTGATAACTGCATAACACTATAGTAAAAATAACTAGATAGGTAGGCGTTCTAATCTTAGCCTTGGCAAATGTGTATTTCTAGGTTAAAGTATTTTGAGGCCTTTTCCACCCAGTACACTTCCCATTGCTCTACTTTACAAGATCTGCTGATGTCATTCACCTTAGAAATACCTTTGGACGCTCTTCAGCTCTATAACCTCTATGGTGTGTACAATAACTGCATAACATTATAGCAGAAATAACTACATAGGTAGGAGTTCTAATCCCAATACTGGCAACTATGTGGGTGAGAACCATATCCTGTGTGTGTTGGTTATACCATTTCAAGGCCTATTGCACCCAGTACACTTCCCATTGCCTAGAAGTACCTTTGGACATTTATCAGCTCTGTAAGCTTTGTAGTGTGTGTGATAGGTAGGCAGCACTATAATCTGTACAAGTAGATAGGTAGGTGTTTGAATCTCAAGACAGCCAAGTATATTACTGTGTGTTTGTTTGTGAAACATATCCACTCTGGCTGTTGTGTATGTTTGTTATACCATTTTAAGGCCTGATGACCCCCTCTCCATGGCATTACTTTAAAGAGCCTGTTGATGTCATCCACCTTACAAGCACAGTCACACATTTTCTAACACAAAGGCACTGTGATGCATGTAATAGTCATATCAGTTTGTATTGTACATAACTAGATAGGTAGGTCATATAATAGGAAAAGTATCAACGTTGTGTGCATGGTTGTTTCAATTCATGTCCCCATGCAGCAGTGTGTCTGTGTTTCAGATGGCTATACCAGGTTAAGGGCCTATGAACCCACCATTGGCAATCCTAACAGCCCCTGCAATTGTCACCCACTTGAATAGTAGTGGCAGACACTGCAACACTATAGTAGCTCTGTGGTGTTTGTGTTATACATATAGCAGTATCATTTGTAAAACTAGGCAGGTAGAAGCTCTGCTATCACCAAGGGCAGGTCATGATTTTTTTTTTGTGTGTGTGTGTGTGTGTGTGTGTGTGTGTGTGTGTGTGTGTGTGTGTGTGTGTGTGTGTCTATGTATGTATTGCAGCAGTCTACCTGTGTTACGGCCACCAGCATACCTTTCAACCCTGCACACAAAGACATCTGGTTAAATCCATATGGAAAACTGGGGCAAACACCAAACATTGAGCACAACCTTCACATATAGATTGCTGTGACATGCAAGGAAAGTAGATATCAGAACAGGTTGTGCATTTCAGTGCACTTTACAAAGGGTATGTGTTGTTACATGACAATATCCACCGTCAATCTGCAGTATTAGTCTGTCATGATTTTCCTACAGTTTGCCAGAAAACCACACTTTTATGACAGATGGAAAGAAAGTATGTGTCAAACATCAGGAAAATCTGCAGACATTTGCAGAGGTCACAGGTATGGCCACCAACTGTACCACCCTGCAGGTTGCAGTCCATGTTTGGCAAGGTGTGACCTGTGACAGCAACTAAAACAGTAAAGAGATCCCAGGAGTGTAGGACAACAAAAATGTCATACAGTTCTGTACTGATTGCACAGAGCAGTTATTGCACATCAGAAGCACCTTAATGTTGTGACAAATAGTGTAGGCTAAGGTAATGTCACACAAAGAAGGTGTTATAGTAGCAAACCAGAGGAAATCCCATGTGTTGCACTTACCCTGGGCATCGTATGTCCTGCCAACTGTCACATTACTACAAGTCGTGTCCTACACTCCACATTTGATAATGTCGCAAACACATTCTGTGTCGCCTATGTGTATACAATATGTAAACATGTAAAGGCCCTGTGATTACCTGGTGCCCCCAATAACCCACATGTATATAGCCATGAATGCTAATTGGCACCACCCACATATGTAGGTACAGCCTAAGGCTGTGTGAACTGTATTTTGCAGTCTGTCATTGAGCCACAAACTGCTCTTAATACACTGCAATGGGCCATGCAGTGGGTATGGAATGCTATCAAGGTCCTAGCCTCAAGCTAAATACAGACAACCGTGTCAGCATGCCATACAGCAAGGACATGTCCCCTGTATTTCCCACATCAGCACCGACCCCATAAATACACAGACTGCGATGACAGGCCTGGGTACCCAGGATGGCAACATAGTTGCATTCAAGCAATAAATATTGGCAGTCATCAAGAATAGATTGTATGTGGTTCGCCACATAGATAAAGTCGCCACATCCAACCAAAACGTGGGCAGTACCTCTGAATAGTCCTCAGTCTGTACAGCAATACATTACCAGCATGTCCAGTCTGGTATGCACCTTTGCAGACATCTGCAGACTCTGTATAGGCTATGTTAATACCCACAAACATCAGCCATGTCCCCCAAAACCTGTTCCATGCAGACAGCCTGTAATTCATACTGGCCCACTGGTTACCAGTCAGGTTATCCACAGGTATCTGCAGCATGCCAAGATGGCAATGTTGTGCTCAGCCCTTCATCAGCTGCCCCATGTACAAGAGTATTACTCCATGTGCATTACCAGCACGAGAGGCCTGATTCACATATGAGATAGTAGACACACATGCTGGGGAGTCAGGTTTGGCTACCAGAGTCTGCCCTGTGTCACAAATACACTCCCCAAACATGTCAAACACAGTACCATGCATACCCTCATCAACTGCATCAAAGTTGAGTGCATGGGAAAGAAAAACATCTGTCCCTGGGGTTCAACCAGTCTCCAGCAATGGTAGGGGCAACAGGTGCTGATGGGTGATTCTGTTGTGGATAAAGTAATGGCTAAGCTTGTGAGGGACCCAGGGCCAGTACTCTAGTAACCTCCTCTGTATTTATGAACCTGTGGTCCTACAGAACACCCAGGTAACATGTATGAAGACTAGCTGGCTGTGTCAAGGGGTAGGTATGCAAGGTTACACTGTCTGTCCCCATTATCCCTCACACACTGATGCATGCATACACACCCAGTAAATATGTCCATATTCAGCCGTACCTTGGTGATGAAAAGGTTACTGTGTTTCCACTCTGTCATACTCAGTTTTGGTAATGACAGCAGCCCCACAGGCTGTAAAAACACAGACACCTGGAACAGAAACAAAATACGGTATGTGAGACAACAGTCAGTCAGCCAGCAGTACTAACAGCAATAGTACATCATGGCAGAAAGGTACATACACTTCAATGTGTACCCATGGCAATTGCCGGCAGACAGCACCTTACACAGCCTAACATTATTACATTGTACTATAATCTCCCTGTGCATCAGACCCATATTAGTATGTCTCTGCATCAATGGTATGGATAACAGGGATGCGGCACAGGTATCATCACATGCACAGGGTGTGGTGTGGGGTTGCCAGAGGCTTAGGCTGGGCCATACAGTTGACATTGTGTGTGTGTGTGTGTGTGTGTGTGTGTGTGTGTGTGTGTGTGTGTGTGTGTGTGTGTGTGTGTGTCTGGAGGGGTGGTGTTCAACTGGGCCATGAAGAGGAGCTGTGTGTGTCTGATGGTGACCTGCCTGTGATAGTGATGTGTGAGTGTGTGTATGTACACAGTCAAGCCATGTGGATGCCCTACATGGGGGTATGTTGGACAGCAGTTGACCATACATGGCAGGATGTACAGTTCACCGTCTCCAGCCATGGATATGGGAACTGGTTCTGCCAGGAGTGTCACTGGCATCACTAGGCACAAGGCCAGATGCGGTACTACTCCCTGATGGTGACTGCTGTCTGCTGGATCCATGTCCCTGACAGGACTGGCCAGGACCACGTGCCCATGGCTTGCTTCATTGTGGTGTGGATAGCACCCTTCCTTTGGTAGTGCTGGTGGTACTGGAGTGTGAATGTGCACAGCCACTTGGGCTCTCAGCTGATCTTCTTGCTGACCTATGTTCACATATCCAATACCCTACTCCCACCACATATGCAAGCACAGACATTGCACAGTTGAGCACTGACAATGTCTCAACCCACTGTCTATCCACAACATCAGCAAAATGGTGTACAGCATCACTAATGGCATGGAGGTCATCACGCATGGCAGGAAGTGTTGCATTCATGACCCTGAGCATCTGTCTGGTGTAGCGTTTAGAATGTGCCTGCGCCTCCATGATGGACCAAAACATGCATTGGGTGACACCTGCTTTGACACCTTTGACAGGGGCTGGATGGGCAGCAGTCCTCCTTCGAGCACCCCTGTCAATATGTGTCTGCGGGACCTCACCAGCTCTCTGGCTATGGCTAATGTCTACACTCACAGTTGCCATAGTCGCCCCACTAGCCTGTCCGATGCCACCACCCTCCAACTGTCCATTATCTGTAGCTGCTGGGGACTGGATCTGTGTGGGCATACTGACAATGTACGGGGACATTGTGGGTGAAAGTGGGATATCAACCAATGCACAGATTCAGCCACCAAAAACCCACTTGTGCCTCACTATGACCACCATCATCATCAGAGTCTGATAAGACACTATCAGGTAGTGAGGGTGAGAGACCCCAACCCCATGTTCACCTGTGAGGGGAATACATATGTAAATTACTATCTGCACTATAATTTTTGCTGATCCACACAAATACATGCACACACACACACACACACACACACACACACACACACACACACACACACACACACACATACACACATGAGGTGGCACAAAGCCATTATGCAGACCACATTTTCTGAATGATGACATGCACAACACACAATCAAACCACAACCAACACACTCTAGAAAGGCCCTCAACAACATGCAGTGCAGCTACATACAGTTAATGTTGCTACTACTATACACCTCTGAGATACTTGAGGAGAGGTAGTATGTGATGGACCTTCACCTAACACACAGTGCATCCGTGTACACAATACTAGCACAGTGGCAACAGCTATACAAACATATGTGCAAATATGTTACAGCTCCTGCAAATAGGCTCCTGTGATGACCAATGTGATGCACCGCAGTTAACCCCACCACATGTGAACATGCATATATTGAAATATGGCTAAGTGTAACAGTTGTGTGCATGGAAAACTGCCTGCCCTTAATATGCCTAGGATATTGTTGAGCGACGACAAGACAGTTCCACACTCACTGGCTTCAGGTAGCTGTTCCCCAGCCAACCAGAGGGACCTATGTTGTTGTCAGGGAGAGGTATTGTCAGCACAGACACATGTGGCATTGGTACAGGATAATATGTGCATTTCTGAACATGTACACTACAAGCTGTGATACTACCCAATTTGCTGACATTCACAATAGCTGTGCACTGTGTGCATCACAAACCCCCACCCACAAATGTACTTTGATCTGACAGATGCTTCTAGATATGCAAAGGCTGCCACTATGAGTGCTACAGTATTGAAGTGATGTCCACTGGGGCCTTACCTGGATGCTCCCCGCCTGTTGACTCTGTGCCACCCACCTCCACAACATATGTGGTGATTGTTTCCTGGGATGCGGTGGCTGTACCAAGGTTGGTGAGGAACTCCTCCATGGCTGTCAGTGGTAATTGCATAGCAGGCCCTCCACCTGTACCAGCATGGTCCCTGGCCACAGCTGCAGCCCTTTGCCATGCATTGTGGATGAGATCAGTGTCACGGTGTTGGACCTGATCATAGGTATGGTCACTTTGTCACAAATTGTTCACAGTTGCTACCACTTCTGCCCACAGGGCAGTGCGTTCCTGCAGGTTTTGCTGGATCCTCCCCAAAAGTACCCAGTGATGGAGTCAAAGTGTGTCAATGATAGCCACAGTCTTGGCTTCTAAGAATGCTGGTTGCCTTCTGTGGTACATCCCACCTGAAAGACATGAAAGAAGAAACACATCACAGGACCGCATATATTGTCCACGATTATGTACAGATCCTGCACATCCACTTTTGCTAGCACTATCCACTGCTAACATCCCCATCTATCAGCACAGTATGTATGTGGGTATTGTCACCATACTGGCATCACAGCATTAGTTCCCTTCCTGATCCTGATGTTTCATATTCCCCCCAATGAGGACCATTAATGTGCATAATCCTCCATTCATCATTCACACTGGGACTGCTGCATGAGTGTAAGGTCATGCTCCACTCAGTTAACTAACACGTATATACACACACACACACACACACACACACACACACACACACACACACACACACACACACACACACACACACACAAAACCTCCACCTGGTGAATAACCTGGACTGTCCTTGTTGGTGGCTTGGATGTGTGTCCCACACAATCACCCTGCAATAGAATGGGCACCCTGTCCACATCTCCACCTTTGCTGGTGTAACCTGGTCAACTTTAAGGTTAGCAGCACATACACCCATGGGATACAACCTGGGTCCCTGTTGGACGGGGACATCAGCTGCTGCCTTGCATACACATAGGCTAGTATGTGGCCTAGGGATAGTAACCTCATATGGTACCAGGAATGCCATAAATGGCCTAACTGCTGTAATGGACTGTGTTGTTATGTGTCCACACACATCACTACCATCAACTGCTGGGTGTTCCTTATGGGCAACACTACAGTACCATGTCATCCAGCCTGCATCTCACAAATAGGTGAGTGCTCCTACAGGTGTATAAAGACATTCCAGGAACATCTGAGCTACACAATAACTAAGAGCAGTGTATATGTATTGTAGGGTGACCTCTTCATAGGTGTCTGCTTGCAGAATTTGTACATGTGCCTGATAGATGTAAACCCCCATGCCAGACAAATGTGTATTTATGGACACCAGTTGGACAATGCATGATGGTTGTCCACATACTTTGGGGAATGTGTCTGTGATATGCCAGACCCCTGGGGACACAGTCATGATACCTAAATATCTGGTAATGTATCCATTCCCTTACATTGTATCCTCAGTTTGTATGCATTGCTGCTGAGCCAGTGCCAACATCCACCCACTACTAGTACCTATAACTTGCTATCCTGGCACAGGGGCTCACCAGGTATGCTAGCCATAGCTGTCAGGCAATCAGATGCAGGTGTGGAATACACACTCACCTAGCCAGAGTATTTCAGGAATGGTCAGGGAGACCTGGACAATTTGTGAAATAATCCTGTATGACATTGGCAGACTAAGAGGGGCTCAATGACAGTACATGAGGTGATATGCCAGCTGTATCCACCAGTACATACTGTCAGTGTGATGCCCCTGCACTGGCCCAGTCATCAGTGAGCCACAATCCTCACTACTACCATCAGTGAGGGATGTACACAATAGGAGGATGACAAGTGCATGTACAGTATAGCACAATTGCCCTTCAGAGCACACAGAGATCATGGTCACTCTGGGGCTGGTTTCTCCCTCTCTCTCTCCAGATCCCCAATAACACTCCCCACTGGCACAGCTATATAATTAACATCTCAGCAGAGTGGTCAAGCCAAAATATCTGTCACCCTCTCTGTCCAACCAGTGCTTCAGGTACCTGCCCAAGTCACACACACACCTGGGAAAGGATGGCATATGTTTACTAGCTATGACCCCTTCTGCCCAGACTTTTAGGTAGTTCTAACTGCCACAATTCAGCTCTTTACCAGGTACTGTAAGGCCCTTACCAAAGGGTGATGAATCCTAATGTGTGATGTGCCTATTAGCAAAATGGTAAGTGTGACAAGATCAAGGCTATTGTAGTGGGCTATACACTGTCACCAAATATATATGCAAGTACTGTAAGAGCTTGCTTAGGTCTATACAGACCAGACACAATGTCAACGTTTAACTGTATTTAATAATAACTAATAAAGGAACAAGATAATATCCACGGTGGTGCAGCGGTAGCATCATTGCCTCACAGCAAGAGGTTCTCCCATTTGATTCTCAGCTGTAGTGTGGGGAGTGCCTTCTGTATGGAGTCTGCATGTCCTCCCCGTGGTTGGGTGGGCATTCGAAAGACATGCATAAATGGGCGTGCCTTTGTTGAAGGTTGAACGTCGAGCTGGCACCTTGGCATTCGTGAAAATCTACTGCCAATCATTAGCGGACCGGTGTTCCGCTGTGGCAACCCCTAACCGGGAAAAGCTGAAAGACAGACGAATAAAGGAACAAGACAATACTCAATCAGTACAGTAACTACACACTTCACACTCACTGGGAATAAGTCAACATTGCAGGACAGTCTGAAATAAGTACAGCAAACATCTAAACTAATAGGTTCATAGGTTCATGGGATCATACTAGGCTATTGGTCCTGAGGCCCTTATAAGCCTAGCCAAATTTTTCGCCAGTGTTCCTTCAAAGTCAGCACTTGTTTCCCCTGTCCAGCAGGGACACAGGTGGAATCCTAGGGGTGTATTTTCTGTTTCCCGTGCAGTGTCCAGGTTACTCTTAAAGAGGGCTAGAGAGGTAGTCTGAATGACATGGAGAGGGAGTCTGTTCCACAGATGGTGGAGTCTATCCTGCCAAAAAACACTACTGATGTCACAGACCAGGTTAAGGCCTTGTGTGCGGTTTGCGCAAGTGGGGCTTGTCGTATGGATATACAGCAACTCCATCAAAGCTGGGTCGAAATGGCCTTGTATGCTGAACAAAGTTCATCTATGATCAGTCTGTATGAGGCTGAGTATTGAGACAGGACTTTTAGCCTATTTGTATAGGATAGGTCTTTGAGAGCCAGGATTTTCCTGGTCAGGAATCTCTGTGATCTGTGCACCTGCTGCATGTGCTTGGCATGGTACATGCCAAAGGAGGCATTGTACTCGATAATGGGTCTGATAAGGGAGGCGTACAGGGAGGTTATGACCTGTTGCTCCTGGATGACATACCCTTATTTATGAGGTGGGCCATGTAGAAAGCCTTCCATACAATGGAGGCAATGCGGTGGTCAACTGTTAGGTTGCTATCAACCTGGGTGCCCAAGTCTTTCATGACTGATTGCATGCTTAGTACAGTGTTATTACTGTCAAAATTAGTGTGGCTGACATTTACCCCAAAGGGGGTAATGATGCATTTCTTGGCATTCAGTTTGAGGCAATGTTTCTGGCAACAGTCATTTGTTTGGATAAGGGCCTCATGGAGGATGTTCACAGCACTAGGGGAATTTAAGACAGCACCTAGCTTGCAGTCATCTGGAAACTTGGTCAGCCACATACCACTGGTTTTGCCTTGCATCTCAAAAAAGTATATTCCAAACAGTAGAGGCCCCAAAACCGATCCTTGGGGGACACCGCTCATTACAGGTCTACTACTAGAGGTGGCTTCCCCTACTTTGAGTGGGTTCTGTCAGTGAGCCAGTTAGCTACCCATTTGGTAACATACGGGTTGATGCCTAGCAGGGAAGGTTTATATATTATTGCTGAGTGAGGAATAGTGTCAAATGGTTTGTCTAGGTCAGGGTAGGCAGTGTGCACCGTCTTCCCCTCATCCATGGCTTTGGTGACTACTTTGAAGAAGTTGACCATGTTTAACAGGCCAGATCTCCCTTTGATAATACCAAACTGTGTGGGGTCAAGTGTTTGGAGGTTGCCAATGTCCCTGTTTATAAGGTCCATGATAATGCATTCCATGGCCTTGCAGAGACAGATAGTTAGGCTGATGGGCCTAAATTGCCTGGGTCACGTGGATGCTCCACCTTTGTGTAGTGGGATAACAGTGGTTGTCCTCCATTCAGCTGGGATGAAGCTGGTGCTCAGGCTTTGGTTGAATATGGCATCTAAAGGAGCTGAAAGCTCATGCCTGAGTTCATGTTGGATACAGCCAGGGATGTTGTCAGTTCCCATGGAGACTGTATTTTTTGCCTTTGAGAGAGCATTAAGGACCTGCTCCATGATAAGGGGAGGGGGCAAGTGCTGGAGATGTCCTGGTTTACTGATGGGGGGACGGGGGGTAAGGTTTTCATTGAACCTGTCTGCCAGCAGGTTGGCTATATCTATGTCATATGTGTACGTGGTGTTATTGACCACCAGTTCAGAGCAAATTTGGTTGCTGCCTCTGAGATTGCGGATGTATGTGAAGAAGGCCTTGTGATTGTCCTTAGTGGATGTGGCCAATTTGGACTCAAATTTAGCCTTAGAGTAATTCACCAGTGACCTTATTTGCTTTTTCAGACAAAGGAGAGATTGCTTCCAACTTGGCACCTGCTCCTTCTTGGCCCTGGACAGGAAATATTTCCTTCTATTATTGAGTATGTTTATTGCTGCTGTCCACCAGATGGGTTTATTCTTCCTTGAGGGAGATGATTTGGTTCTGTCAGGTATTGCTGAGGCCATACAGCTATGTAGGTACTCATATAGTTTTTTGGTGTAGACTTGGACATTACTGCTAGTTCCAACTGAAGGGATGGTGGCTGTGATGCTGCTTATACCTGCTGTGAGGAGATTGTAGTCAGCTTTGGAAAAGTGTTTTCATTTGACCCTGAGAAGGGGGGCAGGGGAGATGGTGACTTCAAAAGTGATCACTTTATGGTCAGATCTTACCAAGGAGGTTGAGGTAGGAGTGATACAGTGGCTACTCATGTTGGTTAGGACCAGGTACGGGATATTTCCACCTGTCATAGTGGTGTTGACCAGCTGATGCAATGTATTGCCATTGAAAAAGCCAACGAATCTCTGTGCATTCATGTTTGGGTAGAATAGGTCTTGCACTCTATGGTCGGGTAGTTAAATGTCACCCAGGATCAGGGTAAATGGTTGAATCTTGATGGATTCAGGTAAGTCCAGATAGGTGGAGTGGGTGTCCTGAGTCATGGTTGGAGGTCTATAGCTAGCTATGATTTGAATAGGTGTTTTGTCAACAGTTAACTGCACTTGGAGTGTCTCCTATGGGTCATACCATTTGACCAGCTTGGAGGTGTGTATGTCTATGGTAAATATTGAAACTCTACCTCCTTTGGCCTTGTAGCCCTCCATTTGGGGTCTGAAAGTACGGTAGGATGAGTAACCTGGCTAGGTTAGGGTGCTCTCCACACCTTTGAACCAGGTTTCAGTGACTGCACAAATGTCAGCATCATCCAGGTCAAGAAATGCTTGCAATGACTGCAGTTTCATGCTAAGACTCCTAGCATTTTGCAGCATGGCCTTTAAATTTCATTTATAATAAGCTTTCATGCTGGTAATTTTGTGCTGATGACTTTGCCTAAAAAGGCACTATGGGAGAGGCAAGTGCCCCTTTGCCAGAAGCCTAAAGCCCAAGGGAGACAGATGAAGGCCATCTCTGGCAAAGCATTGTGGTCCATCAACTATGTACTTTCTTGTGACTGAGACAGCAAGGATTCTAGGTACTTAATGGGATTGCATCTCTTACATATTGTGTTCCTATGTGGTAGTACTATAGGGTTGTCTGTGTACATAAGGCAGTTTCTACACTGTCTCAGGATGCCCATATCAACCAGACTAGCAGGAGAAAGCACCAGAAATTGTCTGTCCATGTTTATCAGAGTCTGTGGAAGAGAGGTCAAGGATAGTCCAGTGGGTACTATCTGTGGATAATACCTATAGGTGTGAGTATGGCTGGATAACATCAGTACAGTAGCTGCAGGCAAGGGCCTCATTCACACAGGAGAGCTGTAAGGAAAAAAATCCAACTGAGATACCTCGCAAAGGGTTAACACAGCACACAAGCACAAACCCACGCACATGCTGGGTTTAAATACCACAAAATCAAAGGTAAAATAGGAACACTGGGACTGACCAATCAACCCTTGTCCCTGAGCTCTTAGCTCAACACCCTATGCCACACCAGTGCCAACCAGTTCACTTGCTCCCAGTAAGTGCAAGTAGGCCCTGGTCAACACAAGATGGCATAGCAGGAAACACAGGAATCACACAAATAGATTGGAATGCAGCAAAACCTGTAACCAGACTATGCTAAAGATATGTAAACTCTGTTTAGGTCAATTTAACACAGGTGAAAAGATACACACTTAAACATAACAGTAGCAAACAAGAGCAAATGGATTTAAACAGATTAACCAATACTAAAGCTCAAACCTGAGCCCTGTTTCAGAATTCTTCATTCACACAACTTCTAACCGCACACTATTGCCACTAGGGTCCGGGGAAGCCTCTCCAAAAACGATGTCCTGGATCAGTGTTCAAGTTATACAAACAAAGCTATATTCAGCAGGTCAGGAACTAGTCTATGCTACAGCAAACAAGGCATACCAGTGTCAGAAAGAAACAGTGTAAGCAGTCACAGTAAGCCTTTAACCAGCAATTTCTAGCTCAGAAGGCCATAATCTACCCTATCCTCCCACAACAGTGCAGACCAGAAAACTTCTTAATGTAAATAACTGGCCTGAAGCTCAAGTGCTTAAACCAGATGTAAAACAATATTAGAATAACAGACACTAAGCATTCAATCAGCAACTTCCAACTTAGAAGGATGTAGGCTACCTCTCTTGCCTCAAGAGTGAAGACCACAAACCTTCTTAATGTAAAACAACTAGCCTGAAGCCCATGTGCTTAAACCAAAAGGCTTAAAATAACAGTTACAATTAAACCAGGCTACCAACAAGCAGTAATAAATGCAGCAGAATAGGTGCAATTGAGTCATTTTAAGAACAGGCAGCAAAAGCAAATTAAAGTAATAAACTAGGAAGATACCAAAATACAGTAAAATGTTTTTATTTTTAGGTTAAGTGGGAAGGGATGACACACAATTATTTCAGGCTAAGAAACTAAGGGGGGGGGCCCACGCAGGCCCTCTCACCCAACACCCCCAAATGATTCTTGTCTACTCAGCAGGATAAGCTGATGAGATGGGACAGGGTGGAGTGTCCAGAATGAGATTTATAGTAGAGGCGGGCAACTCAAAAGTCAACATATGTAACAATACAACAAGGGGGAACTCTTAAAACTCCAAAAGAACAGAAAACTGAAAATAAAACAAATGTAACACTGGAATAAGTTACAAAATAGGAGTGATCAAAACTTAACTAAAGAGCTTCAAATCAACATTAAATGCAGAGATGACTGATACTCAGAGCAATGCAGACCACACAGACACTTTAGCTAACTAAGGATATTACTAAATGAAACAGCAATGCTGTCTCTCAGCTCCTCACACTAATTAACTGATGCAATTAACATGTTGCAAAGGAATTATTTGGTAACTGTTTTTAACAGACCCTAGCTAAGAACTTTTAAAACTCCAACAGAACAGAATACTTAAAACAAAATAAATGTAATAGTAGAATAAAATACAAAATAAAACTCCATCAAAGCTTAAATAAAGAGCTTAAAATCAAATTTAGATGCAGAGATGAGTGATACTCAAAGCAATGCAGACCACACAAACATCAGACAGATGTACTATATTTCCATCTATATGTAAACAATTTTATATTTGCCTAGTCCCTTACTATTAGCATGTCAAATGCAGATGAGTAGATGTCAAATACAAAGACACATACAACATGCAAAGGTCTTTCTGTGAGACAGGTCTGAATGTAATAGTTCACATTAATGCTGGGTTAGCTCAGATTACATCAGTGTTTGTCACCTGCCTTCATTTCACAGGCTAACAGCAACTAACATACTTCTCTGCATCAGACGTACATATCTGTCTGATGTTTGTGTAGAATTGGAAGTCATAACACAGATAAACACTTTGATATTTTCAACCTAGTAATTATTTATGTTTCAACACAATACAAAACATGTAGCTGTAAACATTTATGTCTGTTTGCTGCACTGAAACTGAGATAGCACATTCATAAACAAGTTCAGCTTATTTACTTGAAGTTTTGCAACTTATGTCTGTCTGTTTGAGGCTTCCAGCTTCTACTATTAATACATACATTCGCACAGGTAACACGTGATATACATTTCTGTTCTTTGGCAGTACAGCACACTGTGTTAACACTCTTGAAGCTCAGTCATACCTCTCAACATGTTAGAGCAAGTCATCTGGACAAAGCCAAATAAAGTGGGGGAGGGGCAAAGGTCCCAAAATAGTCACACTTTATATATATTGCTCTTGCACACTTAGTTGATAGAATACCAGGTTTTGCATTTTCAGGAATACTCAGAAGACATGACATCTGACATTCAAATGTGTGCAACTATTTTATGACTGCAGTCTTTAGTGATTTGCCAGACAAAACACAAATGTATGAGAAAATGACTACAAATATGAGCAAACATGTGGTCAGTCTGCAAAACTCTGGACAATTGAGAGGTATGAGCTCAGTACATAGCATGCAATATAGCACACACTTCTGCACAAGTTGTTTAATATCCACATAACATGTTTAGGTCTCAGCCATTTGTAAGACAAACATATGTGTCACAGTAATATTCACAAATGACATATGAATATTTGCAACATCCCAGGTAGCTGGACTGGCAGTGTCACAGTCAGTATTGCACACTAGATAATCCAGTATTACTCATATGTGAGCTCACCATTGCTGAGGTGACTCAGCGGCTAGAGCTGTGATCTATGTCACTGCAGACAGAGCCATCAGGGATCACCGTAGTTGCTGGACAGTAACCTAACAGCAACATGTCGTCCAGGAAGTCTTGTTGAGACCTACTGTTTAAATTCCTATTTCCCATGATTGCATCCCCCCCATCTGCATTCCATTACATGGTTAATTGTATGGCATACTTGTTATAGTGCTGTACTCTTTTGTCAGAAGAAATCTACAAGTGTCAGACCTGTTTAGCATAGGCAGCAGCTTGCCTTTTGTAGGTAATGCTCATGAACAGGTGATGGTCTGTGCACCAATCTGTCTCCCACTTGCTAATTAGGCAATGGCATGGCAACTCAGTGGTATAATTGAGGCAAAAATGTGGGCCTTGTCCCTTTCCCTGGCTTGTGTGAAGTACAATATCGAGGTGTGGGAGCTACAGCATCACAGAGGGTAGGTGGGACTACTGTCCACTGTTTGTGTTTATGTGTTGTATCCAAAGTTTTGCATGCTGTGTCTGGCCATTGTTAACAGACTTTCACATTCTGTAGCAGTGTACTGTGTAAATGTGTGTTGGGGTGAGTAAGGAGGCAGCCAGATGTGAGTGTGATACATCCTTTTCTATCTGACTGTGCATGTTGCTACAGTTGATGCTGGTCTATCAGCTAAGTATGTTTGTAGGGGGAGACTTTGACACATGTCCCTTAAAACCTCAACACCCCCCAAACCTTTATGTCTGGCTGTCATGTGGATACCCTGCTGTAGGTGTTTGTGAGCAAAGCCAGCTCTCTAGCAAGTAGCTGGACATACTGCTGCATATGTAGCAGGCCATAGCTGCTGCATTCTGGCCAGGAGTCAGACTAGGGATTGTGAAGACATTGGGGGAGAGCAAGCTGTTACTGTCATTGAGGATGCATTGTCAGCTGTTATGTCCCGGCATGGCCTGGTTGAGGGTACCTACAACAGTCCAGGTGAGGCATGTGGCTGTGGTACATATGTTACATAATAGTGCCATCCAGAGGGTTGTAGTCGATATTTACTACACCTATTCATAATTGTGAGATGTGTCCCACCCTGCAGGCCTTTAAAGTGCTACTGTGGGTGGCATTGACTGCGGTAGGACCAGCCAGTTTCACAGGACATTGCAGGGCTCAATTATTCCTATGTAGTATTGACATGCCTGTAGTTATCATGCCACAGACTGGTGTGTGTGCCAGGACTGTGGGTGTCTAGATGTGACAGATGCTAGAGATGTTACAGCTAGAACTAGTGAGCCATTAATCTGGCAAGTGTATTTGTAAGAAATATGTGCATGCATACGCTGTGTAACACAGGATTTACAAGGACATTTATGTTCCAATGGATATTGATACAGAGCTGTCTGTCATGGTTTTGTAACCTCAATCTGCACTGGCTTGCCAGTATGTGGGCAGACAGGGTAGGTTTTATGACAGCCCTGCCATAAATAGGGGGCAAAACTGAGGATATTCAGCAACAGTCTGTGCAGTTGTCAACTCTACCTGATATTGTAGGCCTCTCATACATCCAGCAGCATTTATTTGTCTGTGTACTGGTTCTGCATCTGTGTCAGAGACCCAAGTGCAGTGTGATTTGGGCCACTATATATTGGAGTACTGTGCAACTGGCAATTAGGATATGTTTGTAAAAACTGTTGTTATACTCTAGAGGTCAGTTGGTGTACTGATATGTTCCTCTGACTGTAGTTCAGAGGGTTCTGGGTTCAAGCATTGGTAGTGATGTATTTTTTCATCTAAAGTCACATCCTTGTTGTGCCTGATATCTTTACAAAAGCATCAGTAGCTCCCCACAGCTGTTTGGTGTAGTGGTGTGTTGGTGTAACTGTAGTTCAGAAGGGCCTGGGTTCAATAATCTGCATGTTTTTCATTTTTTCCTGTCACATGACTGTAATGCATGATATCTTTACAAAAGCATTGCTAATTCTCCAGAGCTGTTTTGACTTAGTGGTGCGTTGCTCTGATTCTAGTGTGTAAGGTTGTTGGTTGAAGAATTGTGTGTGATAACTTTTATACCTAATGTTAAATGACTGTAATGCATGATATATTTACAAAAACATTAGTAACTCTCACAGCTCAGATGGTGTAGTGGTACATTGCTGTGACTGTAGTGCACAGAGTTCTGGGTTTGAGACTTGGCAGGGCTAGTTATTTTGTTGTTGGGCAGAACAGTTGCTGAATGAGAGAGTGATTAAAGCAGTTTTAAGCAGGTTTGCACAGTTTTGCGCAATGCTAAGTGGTGCAAGAGATGCTTAGCTTCCCTTAGCTTTGCTTAGCAACACTTGGTCCTGCTTAAACCCACGCTAATTCCAAAAAAAGAAAAGAAAAAAAGGGATGATAGGAAAGTGGTGAAATGGGGGCAAGCAGGGGGAAAACATTATGAAAGGCAGCTAGGGATGTGCAGGCAAGGTGTAGGAAAGGACCATAGTTCTCCATTTCTTGAGCAGCAACAGCTGTGAATGATGTGGACAATTTGGAATTTGGAGCCTCACATGCCACAGGGACAGGTGTGGGAGACCGAAGTTTATTGATTAATTGATGGGATGATTGATTCATGGCAGTGTATGTGGGGGCAAAATGGAGAGCTATGTATGAGACGTGATTTTTTTTTTTTTTTTTTTGGGACAGATGCCCCCGCCCTTTTTTTAAGGTGAGAGTGGGATGTTTGGGAAAGGTTGTAGGTACATTTGAGGAGGTAAGTTAGGTAGGAGAGGTTGCTTTTGCAGACAGACAATCCAGACAAGACATCAGACAAGGGCAGTGTATGACACGTGAGGGGGGTAAACACCTTGGATGTGGAGGGTGATTGGGAATCGAAGGCCCATGGCTGAGGTCCCCTATCCATGGGCAGTCACCACTGCCCCTTCACGGCCCCTAAGGTGGCTATGCTTGGGCTGGACAACAGGGGCAAGCTGCCCCTCGAGGTGCACTACTCTGTCCTTGATCTGGCTCAGGCATACATCCAAGTGTGTCCAGATGACCCTGCGCACAATGCCTTGAAACTGTTTGGATTTGACTGGTTCCTCTATGCACCCATGTCAGGGGGATGGGCCCCGTTCCCTGAGGTGGTTCCACCAGAGGGTCATGCAGGATCAGCAGTGGAGGCAGTTCCAGGTTGGGTCCCAGATGTGCTGGGTCCCAGTCCCATGGCCACATGAGGCAGGACAAGTGGATCCGCTTGGATCTGCCTTCCCAAACGTGCTATGGTGTTGAGGATTTTCAAAATGTTTTGGTTAGTCATGAAGAACACATTTCAAAATTAGTTATAACAGCAGGCATGGATGTTCCAATTAACCCAGAACAATAGAATTGAAACAGTTGCATAGCAAACAGAACACTTGCATAAATGGAATAACAGTCAATATTGTAACAGCATGCCAGTTACATTTATGGCAACTGGTCACCAACAATGGTATTTGAGCAAGGTTTGTTAGTATATAACCAATTAAATATATGTACAATAATAGAACACAAGTCCCAACATTAGGTTTTGAGAACAATATACCTGAAGTATATGAATAATAATTATTGATGCAGATAAGGGGTGGGGGAGAGATAAAAGTCCATTACCAACTGTATAGGCTTATATTTTTCACAACAGTACTGCTCAATACTCTACAGGCCTGCCATCATTTTACATCTACCTGTGGCCTACAGCTTCTGTAGCACATACATATCTGTTAAACTGTCAACCTGAAATGGTATGGGGCAAACTGTGATGACTCTAAATGACTAGAGAGGACTCATACATGTCACGGTTATATTATATATATGACTAACAAGGTGAACCCTGTACTGATGTTGTGGGAGTGTGTTACTGGCATACTTTAACTGGATTCATATCTGTGTCCAAGGTTATTGGCAACAGAGATCATTAGCCGTGCCAACCTGACACTTGAGAGACATGTATTGGGAAGAGTGCATGGTGTATGTACCTATCCTGCTGTCATTTGCAGGCATGGGGTTGAACAGTGAAACAGTTGTACACAGTTTATTAGTATACCCTTTTTATAGCTACTACAAACATTTCTTTACCTGTACGCCTTGTGGATAAAATATCTATTAATACTACCTGACTGTTTCTACAAATATTCAGGATTACTTGTGTGCAATTATAAACACATTTTAGTACCAGTCCCTGGATCATAACCATGGGCTGTGTGTGCAAAAATGAATGACTGCTTACCCGACCCATATACATTTGGAGATCATATATTTGCAGTCTCCATCTATGACACTGTCATACTTGCCTGCATCAGCATATCCACATTCAGGATTACATAGATCTGAAATGCAAAGGTTAACACAAGGCAATGCTGCAGGGGACACACTATAATACATTACACATTATTATTCAAGGTTTAGATCTTAGTACAAGACATATTTCATATTTCATTATATCTTGTTTTACAGCTCCACAATCTACAGTCATATTTGCTGTAAAGCACCTATACACATTGTATTTCTTCAACAACATATCAGATTAAACGCATGAGTTTGTGATAATAATCTTTATTTTGGGCAACATGACACAGTGCTTTATTACAGTCAAAGTTCTACATTCAGTAGTACTGCATATCATGTAGATAATGAATGATTGTCATTTATTAACTTTACGGTAGCCCTCACAGTGCAGTTTATTAGCAGATTCATTCCTACACAGTATTTGTTCAGTATTACCTTCCTTTCATCAGTAGTAGCTTGTTTGCTGCCTTCATTTGTATTACACACCACCTGGCATTAGTCATTTATATCAATATTGGTCTGAAAAACTTTATTCAGTACACTCAGAACACACTATACCTACTGGCAGTAAACAATATACTCCTTATTTATTGCACTAGATACTGCAAGATAGATCTGTACTCACCTGACTCCTGGCGCAGCCTCACCAGTCTGTCCGCATGAGCATCTACTTTCTAGTTCTCTCCTCTGCAGTTGTAGGGGGAAGAACAACCATTATGCATACCTGTCTATCACATACTCATGCCAGAATCTGGTAAAGCTATGGGTGAAATACTTACAAACTACTGGGCCATCCCGAGCATATTGGATCCATTAGGCCAAGAGCGCCCCCTTTCTCTGCTTTAGGACATCATAGTGATGACGCACCTGCTCACCATTTTGGGAGATTCCAGTGGCACTGGTGAGGTTGTGTGCCAGATGGTCCCAGGCCTTGGATTTGTATTGGGAGCCTTGGTACTGTTCCTGCAGCAGTCTGTCATCATGGTGTTGTACAAGGAGCCCAGCCGTGATCCTGGACTCCAAAATGCTCCAGTGCTGCACCAGAAAGCACACTCCATCTCTAACTCCAGACATAGCTCCTGCAGTGATTAAGCTACAACAGCTTGTGGCTGTATTCCCATCTGTGCAGTTTTAATAAGGCCATATTCCTGCCCTTTGTCGTCATTGGACCATTTTTAAAAATGCTAAGCAAAGCTCAGCAGTGGGCAAACCCACTAAGCTGAGTTGAGCAGTGCTTAAAGTGGCAAATGCTAAGCAGTGCTTAATGGTGCACAAATCTGCTTAGCTGGGCTGAATGCTGCTTAGAATTAAACTTCTTAGCAATGCTCAAACCAGTTAAGCAGAGCTAAGTACTGCTATGCATTGCTCAGTTTTCATTTAAAAAAAATTCTGAGCTGGACATTAACTACTCATTACTGACATATTATTAAGAGTATATATTTTAGTTTACTTAATGTCTCCCTATGTGCTTTGATTACATTACCTTGGGATATGACTGTACTGTATGGGACACTTGTGTTTACATGGGGATTCACATCATATATCCAATGACACTGAAATTTTGGACCAGCTACACTACCATGGTTAAGAAATATAAATTACTGCATCATTAAAAATAAAAAAAATAATGTAATGCTTTCCCATGTAAAAGCTGACTTTCCTGTCTTGGTGTTTGAACTGTGCACCTACTGCATGCAAATGCCAGAACTCTAACTACTAAGCTAACTCACCAGTGAGAAATTCAGCTATACATTTCTATATAGCTCTTCATGCCCTTTTAAGCACTGTTGAGCAAAGAGCCGTGGCACACAAACCCACTCAGCTACACTTAAACTTCAAATACAGTGGAAAAAAACATACAACCATTTTAAATGTATATATATAAATTAAGAGCTGAAATCACTTTATGTATACACTGGTACCTCAACATTTTGCCTTCAAGAATAACTTACAGTCTCAGACAGCTCCATTTATACAGCAATGCCCCCTACTGATTAGTTACATCACGTTTTTCTTTTTTTCAAATACATACTTCTTTACAAGCATATACATATTACAAAGTGTATAAATATATGCCTTATATCATTTACATGTTAAATCTTTTTGTACATATACCAAACCTTTCAAAATACAACTTACACTTTCTTAATACCACAATGACATGTTACAAAATTCCCCCACTTTGCAGTTATATACCTACTGATTAAATATTCAAATTTACCTCAAGATTAAGACCCCTTGGAGACAGTGTGCCATGGTCAATCCATCTTCCACTCGCAAAAATAAAAGTTAAGTAATCAGCCTTTGCCACCACAGCAGGCTAGCAATTTGCCACAGCTGCAGGTGGATGACTCTGCTGTGGCCAAAGCTGGTTCCCTAGACCCTGGATCCCTCTGGTGTTGCCCATATAGCCACTGTGGACTGGGAATTAGCCATGTCCTCTGCAACATTTGGAGTCTACTCAATGAGCAAGGGAGAGCCACTTTTGTCAGTGTTGGGAGAAGGCGCATGTAAGTTGCCCCTGCTTATCTGGAATGTTGTGCACATCCCAAGGGAAGCTGTCGCTGTCATTAATAATTCTGTTTGTCCCAACTTTCCTGTCAAAAAGAAACAGAAAATTAAACATACATCTTCTCCTGCTCCAGTTTCACTGCATAAGAGTAGCCTATTAAGTCTGGCTCAGGGTCTTATACAGGGTATTGACCGTTCTTATCAGGTGGTTTCTGTAAAAGAAAAAGGGATTTATCTTTTCCTGGAGAGATTCAAGAAACTGAATCTGGAGAGGAATGTGATGAGATAGTTTTTTCTCCTCAGATTTCTCATTCAAGATTAAGGGGAGAGCTTGTTATTGGACTCTCCCAGTCAAAAAGGTTTCTCTTTCTTTTTTTTACTGAGCCAGTATTTTCAGTGGGAGAACACTGAGGTTTTGCTGTTCCTCAGAAAATACTATAAACTGTTACAACCAGAATTCCCAGAATCTCTTCCCATTCCCTTGGTGTTTCCAGCAATGGAGGATGTGCTTGTGACAGTCTGTGGTTTCCATGATAGTCAGCCTGCTGCAACTAAGAAAGCCGATAGAATGTACAAAGTTCCTCAGTCTTGCAAAATTTAATACACTCATCCCAGACCTGACTCAATAACTCACTCTAGCTGTAGTTAAGCCAGCTAATGCCAAACATTTTGGCAATTCTATTCCTTGTCATTGTGACAAGGATAGTAAAACAGATGACAAGTTTGGGAAAGAAGTGTATGCTTCAATTTAATTTTACAGTTTTGAATTGTCAGGGTCATATATTACAGTTTATTCTTTCTAATTTTCAAATTATGAGGAATATTTTGTCTGCAGTTCCCTCCTGTGAAAAAAAGATCTGCTTTATGTGGTTTAGTTTCTTCAATTTTTCAGGTCACTAGCATTGTTTAAAGTTTGACTCTATAGATACTACATCCAGGACTATTGCACTGGTACTGTGCTGAGGAGGTTTGCCTGTCTGCATTTTCAGAACCTTCCAGAAGATATAAAAAAAACCCCGGATTTTAAATTCATTGTTGTCTAGTTTGTGAACCCTCTGCTGCAGAGGTTATCAAAAAATGTGATGGGGAGGGTGAGCTGATACAGGGAATCTCTCAGATTTTACAGTCCTCCTGCAAATCTTCCAGGGGATTTTTTTTTATTCCTCATCTAACTTTGAAACAATCTCAGCAAAATGCTGCTAAGCAGGCATTTTAAAAAAACAATGGTAAGAAGGTTCTAAAAAGAAAGCAGGAACCCCCTCACAGAATAAAAGATCATCAAATAAGGCAGAATTACTGTATTAGGGACCTAGTCCCCCTACACCCCACCATGGCACTTTTTTATCCTCCTAAAAAGTGAATCTCCATTTCTCTGTTTGGCAACAGATTGTCAGTCAATGGAGTTATGAGACTGATTCAGCAGAGTTAAAGATGCCAGTAGGAAAAAATTGCTACCTTTCATGGAATTATTCCATTTCCACCAGACCCCTCTGGTACCTCCTATCCTTACAGAGGTAACTAGCAGGACACACCACGAGAGCACTGGTTTCTTCACAAATATCCTTTATTCCAACAATAAACACAAGAATGAGCGCTTTCGCGTGCTTCTTGCACGCTTCTTCAGATACAAATTAAATTATCTAGCCTAGTCCCTTTTATATCTATCAGTGCTATCAATTCTTATTAAACAATAAAACAATTACTCAATTGAAGCATTGATTAATCAATTTGCAGGAAGATTTTTAACTTGTTACCAGTTCAACGCTGTGCATTCAGCTCATGCCACAGTCTCTTAGTGTCATTTCTACTTTCTATTTTATCATTCATTCATAAACACAGTTCTTTCACATAAAATTGTCTTATAAAACCCAGTCTGATGCAAATATGCAAAAACATTGGCAAAAGACATTAACAAAAAACATTAACAAAGACCATCCCGAACAACGTGTGCTCAGATGACTGAACACCGTACTCACATCTTGCTGTTCTTGTTCTTAAGTAATTACTAAGTATGCAACCAAGAATCACTACTAGTGCATATAAGGTGCATAGAAACATAACATATGTCAAATAAAGCGTTCTCCAAAGTCTGCATATAAAACAAAACAAAAGCATGCACCATATACACTGTTAGTGCATATAAATATATCATGTGTAAAAAATTGATATAAAGATAGTATAATGGTAATGTGAGGAGAACGCGAATGTTTCCTTCACAATATGCATAAGAACACATCTGTGATTAAGCCCTTGAATGAAACAATCGCAAAAATTGAAATTGCAACTAAGTGTCTACATTATGATTACTCACTGACTTCATATCCCAGTGTCCATTGTAGAGTCGCAATTGTGACGTAGTATCTTGTATGAAAATATATATATGAAATCAACGCTACATGGATCTATCCTATTAGTGTATTGTTGAATTTCATAATTTCTACTGTGGGTAACATTTTAACAGCTCAACATTAAACCAATATATCTAAAATTAATGTTGGATTATTAAGTCCACTTGAAAGTTGGACAAATAACTGAGGCTATCAATTGTCAAACTCACGATTTCACTGTTACATATAAGTACATCCTTTGCTTTAAAATATCGTAAAAAACTTAAAGAACTTGAAATCAAA
The DNA here is from genome assembly GCF_019279795.1 of Protopterus annectens. Classification (NCBI taxonomy): domain Eukaryota; kingdom Metazoa; phylum Chordata; order Ceratodontiformes; family Protopteridae; genus Protopterus; species Protopterus annectens. The sequence goes on along the minus strand of NC_056727.1, from coordinate 823,122,499 downwards.
TCACAAAGAATAATTAATCATAATAATGCTAATCATGGACTTTTAATCTCTTTGACTTGTGTTATGTTAAGTGAAATGAGAGACCTGTATTTCTCTTAAGTATTTCATTGTTCTCTGAATCTTGCTACATTTTTATCAATTGGTAGTGAATAACTCAAGCTTATTAGGCATGAGTACATTAAACACCTCCTATCCTACAACACATGCAATCTCAAGAGGTAACAGAAACAGTTTTTCCTTCAGTTGGGAAAAGGTTTTTATTCAAGAATGTTTTTGATGCCAGAGAAAGAAAATGCATGGCTAGTAGTTATGGACCTTCCTTTCTTAAACCAGTATTTGATAGCTCCCAAGTTGAAAATGGTTTCATTTCACAACCTGTTAACTTTTCACTCTCATTTGAGTTTTTGTAACCTCAGATTTAAAAAATGCTTGTTACCACATTGCTATTCATCTAGACCAAATGTTTCTTCAGGTTTGACATGTCTGGATCTCATTATCAGTTCTCTGCCTTACCCTTTTGGCTATCCACTGCTCAGAGTGTTCACAAAGTGTCTAGCTCCTGATCCTATTCATTCAGTCAGTCTGATCCAACATATGGGTCCTCAAGCCCCAGCTAATATCCAGTCCGGCTGATTTAGTGCACCATTCTAGAGCCTTTCCTAAACACCCCCACAATGCCTTGCTCCTCCCTGACTAGCCGAGATCTCATTTGCTGCCTCTTGGAGAAGCAACACTGATCTTGGCAGACAAGTGCTCTGCCTCTTACTTGTGATTAAAAGCTAGGTGAAACTAGCTATTTGTAGCCCTTGGGCCTTTGTTATATAGCAGCTTCTTTCTATAGTGGTTAATTTAGAAGATTTTGATAATATTCCTTAGATTTTGAGGACTTTCTTCAATCCTTCCACTGCTGGTCTTGCACCATTTTATTACTCATTCTCTCAGTGTAGTACTTAGTCAATAGTATATTAGGCGTCTTACTGGTAGTTTATGTGCCTTATTCTGCATTAATATGATAAGATTCTTTGTGTGGATTTCTGACTTAGAGTTAAGCATAGTTATGTTGCTAATTAGAGCATAGTGTTTGTTTCTCATAGTGTGTATAGATATAGATCATTTTTTTAGTTTATATTTAGTGTAACCCTGTGGATATTGTGATGGATCAGGAAGCTTCCAGCTTTAAGAAATGCTCAAAATTTGAGCATAAAATTCCCCCATAAGACTCCCATGAGTTATGCATGGTCGATATGGGGGTAACACATCTTCATGTTTCATGCGACATTTGTTGCACTACCCAGAGCCCTGTCAGGCAGAAGGAATGAAGGATCTGGTCCCTGTCAAAGCTAAGAAATTTTCAGATAAAGCACCAAAAGCCAAGGATTTGGAGCAGATGAAATGTTCATCTAAGTCATTGGGCCTAGTTTGACTCTGAAAACTCCAAGATTTAAAGAACATGTGAAATGAACTCCAACTTATACCCCACCTCTGGATCCAGAGCCACTGGCATCTATTACTGCTGAAGGGGTTGGGCATTGGTATAATGGTTAAGATGTTTACCTCACAGACACAAGATACAGGGTTTGACTCTCACCTTTGAATGGGAAACAGGGTAGGTTTAAAATGACCCACAAGATTAGATAGCCTAATGCTTACCTACGAACCTATTAACTATAAGATCCTCCCAAGAGAGTGAAGAAACCTGTGTCTAGACCTTCTTTGGCCCTGTCTACAACATTTTTTAAATCATACAAAAGTGCCTCCAAAGTTCATTTGGATCAGCTGTTGCAGAAGTTTCTAAGAATTCAAATTGAGATGGTGCCTTTGCAACTCTATCAGCTCTGAAGCTGATTGGATCCATACACTTCACCCCGGTCCCGGATCCCTCACTGCCCTGTCCTTCAGCTCCAGTCTCCTTGGATCAATTTGATCACCTGGATCTTGTGACCCAAGAGTCATTGATCCAGGATTCATCAGTTCCGGTAGTTTTAGATTTGACTCAGCCATCTCAGCTCCAGTTGAACCTGATGATGGAGTTTCAGAGCCAAGGGATTGGGTGGATTGCTCTTCTAGTTTGATCAGAGACATTAGCCTTTGAGACCTCATCCTTGATCCTCTCCTTGGTGTCAACCACTCAGTTGGATTCGAGGATTCCACCCAGGTCATATGCTCTTTCTTCATTTAGGGAGTTGGATGCAGCCATTTGTGAACTTTCTTCAGATCCCACAGACGTTGGAGTGGCCTTCCAAAACGTGGGGAGAATTATCTCACCCAACAAGGTACATCCAGTATGGTTCCACCCCATACCTCTCAACTGTAGAGATTTTCGCAGAATGTCCAGATTTTTGCCACATATTTTTGATCCATTTTTCATAAAATTGGAGTTTTCTAGCAAATCATTGGCAAATCATTGAAGATTTAAGTCAGAAAATAATTACAGACATTTGAGTTTCAGACTTCATACCCATCAGAAAATTCATGCTAATGCAAAACTTATTATTCTATCTACATTGTAAGTTTGTAAGAGTAATATTTAAAAAGTTCCCTATTTTTGCCCCCCCCCCCCCATTATTATGGCTTTGTCCAGATTTCTTGCTCTAAGAGGTTGAAAGGTATGTTCCACCCCATGACCCTATTATTTTAGTTTGTTTCCTCAACAGGCATCATCCAAGCAGATTCAATCCATAGACCCCAAACCTTCTGTGTTACTGTGGAGACAGTCCTCAGAGGACTCAGCATCATCATCCCCTGAGCCATCTATAAAGAGGTTGTGCAAGAGAAAGCACATTGATTCACCTGATGAGTCTATCATTTTCAGATACTGATTCAGATGATGGAGAAGGCTTCTCACAATCTACTCCTGATGACATGTCCTTCAGAGAAACCCTGGAGCTCATGAAACAGAAGAGTTCCTTGCTGGCTGAACCTCTCTCTCAGGATGAAGCAGTACACTTTGAAGCATACACAATGTCCCCTTCTACTTCCTAAGTGATCCCACCAGCTGTGGTGGAGTTAGTAGTGTTAGCAGTGAGAAGATTGACAGGAGCCCAACACATGTGAAGATGTCCTTAGTAAAATGGACAAGATCATTTGTCTCTCCCATGGACAAGCCCTTCTGCATGAAAAGTCTTCCAGTGGACTCCATTTTAATTGCAACATCCACCAAAAGAGTTGTCAGAAGACTTTACATCCATCCATCCATGTGCCCAACAAATAGTCTCAGACTATGGATAGACTGGAGAAGTGGGAGTATGCTTCTGGTTCCTTTGTGATCCATGCTGTGAACCACATCATTCATCTGACCAGGTTCCAGAGGGATCTCACTCAGCAAGCCTTATCCACAATAAAGAAACCCATTATGCCAAATTCACAGAAGCAGCGTCATGCCACTCTGTCAACAATGTCCAATATCACCAACCTGTCCATATGCCTAATGCATAATGCATCCGCTGGAGTGGTGGGAGCAGCTTGAACAGGCATCGTTGTGATTTTGCAGATAACTTTAAACTGTCCTTTACAAATTTCCCCATGAAAGGAACCACCTTTTTTGGTTCTGCAGTTAAAGAAAAGATGCAGAAGAGTGAGCAAGATGGCAACACCCTCTCCACGATAGGAGTGAAGTTTGAGACACCTCAGCAAACCTTTACTGGGGAGTCAAAGGGTGCTCAGTCGCTCTGGTTTCATATGTCTCATCATCAATGTGATTCCTCTTCTGACAGAGGTGGCCATGACAGAGGGGGGCCACTTCAGTAGATGCTGGCCCAAAGGTCAATGAGGTCCATAGCACCAGGGTTTCCATTGGCCCTTCTCTGATAGGCAATCTCAGAAGCCCTGGATGTTTGCCCAACTGTTCCACTCTGAAGGCAGTCGGGGGACACATACCTGTATACCCTCACTTGTGGTTCACCATCACATGAGACAGATGTATAAGTGGGATAATATCCAGAGGGTCTATGTCAGATAAATGAAAAAGTAATTTCTCGAATACTCATATGAGCAAATAATCATAACATTGAAATTTGTATTGTGGGGGCTGTGCCCCCCACACCCCCCACTAAATATATATTCCTACTCAGAGGTCACACTACAGTGAGGAAAGGGCAAATATCCCACTCTTCACTGTACTGCGATCCCAAAAATACCACTTCCGATGTTATGATTATTTGCTCATATGAGCGTTCAAGAGATTGTGTTTTCGTTTATCTAAAGTAGACCCTATCCAGAGCTTATCAAACTCCCTTTTTTTGAGTTTCCCTTATCCCATTTGTTCCCATTGCCAGATGTCCCACCCAGTAAGACAAAGGTTGATATGCAAGAGATCCATTCTCTGCTACAAAAAAGAGCCATCCAAGAGGTCCCACCAGACCACCGCAGGTCAGAGTTTTACTTGCACTACTTTTTGTTTGCAAAAAAAAAAAAAATGAAGGACCTTTGTTCCTTTCTGGATCTTAGCCTTTTAAATGATTAAGTCAAAAAGATTTGCTACTGCATAGTCATAGTGCAATCAGTTTTTCTGTATCTTCAAGGAGTGAATGACTGTGCTCTGTAGCTCTCCAGGATGCTTACCTTCACATAAGAATAGGGAAGAAGTCCAAAGGATTTTTTGAGCTTCAGCTTTAGAATCAGTCATTTTCATTTCAGAGTCCTGACATTTGGACTCACCACAGCCCCCAAGGTGTTTGCTTAGTGCATGGCAATAATTGCAGCTCATCTGCATCTACAGGAATTCAACATGTTCTCATATGTAGATGACTGTCTCCTGGCTGCCTCTTCCAAATACTATCTTCTTCAAGCAAAGAACTACCTGTTTCACCTTTGTCCCACCAGACCTCCATCCAATGTCAGATTTTTCTGGGTTGTCATTTAGACACTAACATGACTTCAATCTCTCTTCCACAAGAAGGAATCATATAATTGAAAACTGCAATATGATATCTTCTAGAATCTTATCATAGCCTGACATGCGTAGTCCTGAAGGTCTAAGGGTTTGATAGCATCTTCAGTCTTGATAATACACTTCACTCATTAACATACATGAATGCTGTAATGCTTACTCCAATCTCAGTGGTCTCAGAAACATGTCTGCCTGTCTTCCCCATTAGAATAACTCAGTTATGCAGAACTCATCTAAATTGGTGGTTTCATTCACCTGTGGTAACTGAAGGGAGGCCTTCCAGGTCCTCCCTCCTGCAGTGGCAACAGTAACTGTGAATGCATCCTTGCTTGGATGGGGGTGCATTTTGAAAGGAGAATGATCCAAGGTTCTTGGTCATACTCAGATGTTTGTCTTCACATAAATATCTGAGATTTGAGAGTGATTCTGTTTGTGCTACAGGAACTACAGGACAGGCTTCCTCTAGTAGTGATAAACATTCAGAGAGACAATATGACAGTAGTCTAATACAGAAACATACAGGGGGGATCCAGATCCTATCCACATTGTCATGAAGCCATGAGGCTATGGCAGTAGGTGATAGCCGCTCACCATTTCTTATCTCAGCTTACATTCCTGGGAGGGGAAATGCCCTTGTGGACAGGCTCATTAAGAATCTTCTTTTGTCTCACTAGTGATCCCTGAATTCAACAATAGCAAAGGAGATTTTCAAATGCAGGGGCAAACAATGCTGCAATCTGTTTGCTACCCCAAAGAACATCAAATACGCTGATTATTTTGCCATCCTTCCTCATCAGGGACAGAACTTCAGGGATGGTCTGTCCAGTCATGGTCCTCTGGGACTACTTTACACATATCCTTTAGTTTGGCTCATGACCAATTTCATATAGAAAGCCATTTGGTGCAAGGCCAAAGTCATCTTTATTGCTCCATTTTGGCCCACACAAATATTGTTTCCCCTCCCACAACCTTTCCTGAAGAAACCTCCCTGATTCCTCAGTCCCAGACCAGATGTCATCACTCATGTATCCAGGGAACCTCACTTTGACCTTTCCAACCTGAAACTTACTGCATGGTTACTACAATTCCAGTGATGGCATGGGACACTTCCTTTACTCACAATGTATTAAACATGCTTACAGCTTCTCAGAAATTGTCTGCAAGTAAAGTTCACCACAGTAAGTGGAAAAGATTTGTCATTCAGGCAGAATCCCATAGCATAGAACCCTTCTAGGCTTACATGGGAGATATTTTCTTATTTTTATCTTCTGTGTTTTCTTTGGGGTCTATTTTTTTCATTAGCAAGGTACAGTTTACAGCTGTTTCTTCCTACCACATTGGGTTACAAGACTCCTCCTTGGCCAGCATAAGTTATGAAAAGCCTTTCTAAACGGTACAAGCCAGATGCATCTGCAAAACTAAAATTCTTACCTTGGAAAAATATGCTGTTTGTAGCTTTCTCTTTGGCAAGGAGAATTTCAGAACTACATGCCTTATCCTTGGTCCTTCCTTACATCATATGTCATAAGGATAGAGCTACTGTGAGAACCAACCCCGCCTTCCTTCCAAAGGTAGCTTCTGAGACCAACCTTTCACAGCCTACGTATCTTCCAGTGTTTTTCCTAATTATCAAAACAAAGGAAAACACACCTTGCATACAGTAGATGTACACTGACACATTTGCTTCTACATTCAGAGGACAGGTTCATTCAGAGAAGATGAGGAACTGTTCGTATCCTTCCCACATCACACACTGGGGAAGAAAATATCAATGATTTCCTTGTCCAGGTGGTTGTTGGACTGGATTTCTTTAATTTACACACCCACCCGAAAAAATAATTGCCATACAAGCATAAAGCTCATTCCACTTGGGCCATAGCAATTTCAACAGCCTTTTTCAGATGTCTGTCCTTGGATATAATTTGTTAAGCTGCTGCTTGGTCTTCAGAACACACCTTTGTCAATCATTTTAAGTTGAACTGCATTTCCGGAGACAAGCTTCTTTTGGGACTTCTTCCTTATGAGTCTCCTATCTTGTGGCCACCCAAAATTAGGTAGATGGGGATTCTGACCCATATGTCACAGACTAAATGAAAAGGATGCCAAAGTTATATTCATACCATAATGATAGCTCCTTTCATTTCAGTATATCCAATAATACAACCCTGTCTCCTTCCCCCCTGCCATGGTCTAGACCTAAAAATTCTTTATACTTGGTCAAAGACAGTACAAATACTATTAGATTTGGACACTAAACTCAATCTGAGTTGGTCAGAGAAGAGCAGGGTATTGTGGGTAAAATATTTAGAAAAGCTCGAGATTAGAGTACTATATTTGCAAAACAAACACAGTTGGTCAGCAATGGCAACAGAAAGTCAGCCCAAAAGAATATGTATAGAACTAATAGTTTATTCTATAACAGACCAGTTCTAGGATTTGTCAGAAGAGAAATCATTTGTTGGAGACTTAAATATTCCTGAATCCAGGTCTACCCTCAACCTCTTCTGCTCCAAAGCAGCCATTCACCCACAGACACCTCAGACTATGCTTGTGGAGCAGTGTTAAGGGGGATAAAAGTGTAAAGTATTCGGGGCAACAAAGATAGATAGAAGCACATAAACATAAAAGAGATGCTTGCTCTTATCAGGGTACTCAATTCTCTGAATCACCTTTGGCCCTCATGACCTCTTCTACTGTAGTTGTTACAGACTATGCCATGATGATGTGGTACATAAATAATAAAGGGGAACCAGGTCTTACCCCTTATGTAGACTAGCCATGTTAGCATAGGATATAGCTGTATATTACAATTTCACTCTACAGGCATTTTCCATTCATTTAAAGCAAAAATACTGTGCAGACAAGCTGAGCGAGACAAAGCCAGACTCTCACAAATGGAAACTAGACCAGTGGGTCTTCCAAGATTTGATCCATCTGGGAAGTGTTCCACATCCAGACCTTTCTTCCGCCTTTCTAAACAATCAACCAACAAATTTTTCCTCCAGGAGTCCATGCAAGAAGGCCTGGAAGACAGATGCCTTTTCCTTTCCTTGGGCATGAATGTTCTTGTATACTTTTCCACCCTTTCCACTGATATCGAGGGTATTTCTGAAGATTCAGAAGGAATCCCCCAAGATCATTTTGGTGTCTCCCTTCTGACCCAAGCAGCAGTGATTCTCCCTTCTTTTAGAATTGGCCAGGGAGAGTAACCACAAGCATCCCCACAGACTGCATCTACTCACACACCAATTGGGGTGTTTGATACCTTCTGACCCAAACAACTTCAACTGACTGCATGGATGATACAGTCTTAATACCTTTTAGATTCCAGTTCACTGAGGATATGCAGAAATAGTAATGGAGGCAAGAAAGCATGCTACTAAAAAATAGCAAATAGAAAAGATTTTCTAGTTGGAACCAACAACATAACCAGCACTCATTCAGTGCTAATGTTTCAATAATTTTGTAATATTTGTATAAGTTACTTTACTATGGAATGTCTTACTCCTCTGCCAAGGTTCATTTTTTTTTGGCCATTTCAACATGTCTGTCCATGGAGCCCACTCTTTCAAGGCATTTTCATGTTAAAATGTTTTGAGACTTCTAAGAAAACCAGTATCACCTCAGTGGGATTATAATTTTGAGTTAAACATTGTAACACTTGCTCACTTTGAACCAGCTCATCTGGGTGTCTTAAGGTTCTTAACATGGAAAACAGTTTTCCTGGTTACTCTGACCTCTACATGAAGATCATCTGAGTGGCAAGCTCTTATGGTGAGTCAACCTTATCTCAGTTTCCACAGAAATAAGATACCCTTGAGAACTGATCATTCTTTTATGCCTAAAGTGGATTTCATGTTTACTTTAAGCCAAACTATCCATCTCCCTATGTTCTTCCCTGAACCCAAAAATGAAGAAGAAATGATTCTTGAAGCATTAGATGCCCGCAGACAACTCAGGTACTATCCAAACAGAGTAAAATCTTTCAGAACTTCCAATCAGTTTATTTCTTGTAAAGGTAAAAAAAGGGACAACCTTGTTAAAGCAGACTGTTTCCAAGTAGATGTTTCTGGCTAGTATATTTTGTTATTCTCTCCAAAACAAAACTATTCCAGGCTGGTTCAGGGTACAGTCTGCCAGGGCCTGGTCTTCAGCTATGCCTTTTTGGAAAGGGTTAGACTATGGAACTATTCTAGATGCAGCAACATGACCCTCTAAACATACTTTTACCAAACACTACAAGCTAGATTCATTCTGCAGGTCTTGGTCAGGCTTTGCTGGGATCATTCTGCAGGGGCTCCTAGACCTTACCATCTTCGAGTAGTTCTAAGCTATGGTAATGTATCCATACAGATTAGACTACTGCAGCAGTGATCAATATGAAAAACACTTCTGTAAGTAAACTTACCATAGCAGTAGATGTTCAAATGATCACTGCTGCAGTAGCCTCTACCTCCCTCCATCCTCTTTGTCCTCTCCCTTTTGTTTTTGTTGTATCTTTTATGGCAGGGTGTGAACATTTGATTTTTGTTGTTCTTATTAATGTCCTTTTAGGGCCTAGCCTCCCTCTCTCAATTGGCATGAAAGCTCTGAAGGGCTTGCTGCCCAAACCTGTTTTTCACTCAGCTCAGATTGAGCTGGCTAGCAGTCAGTTTAGTAGTGTGGAAGGTGCCATGAAGCTTTGGAAACTGGATGGCTGTTTTTAGTTTTAATTTAAAAAGTGTTAAATAATACCACAAACATTTACCTTTCTATGCTTGTGGTGTCTACCATTCATACATGCACAGTATGTGCCAGTGACACTATTCAGCTATGGGTGCTTTATTTGTTTACTTATTTATTTATGTATTTAAGTGAGGATATTTCTTTATTGAAATAAATAAAAGCTTTTTGAGACCCTGCCTAAAGAAGCCACATCTTTTTTGCTCCTTGCTTTCCCATAATTTGTTGCAACAGCAATGAGCTGAAAGACCATAAATATTAAACAATACAGAGTAGTGGTTTGGAAGTGCATCAGGCCATGATAGCAAGTCGTAAGTTTTTTTTATCCTGTCAGACAACCAGATATGAAAGGTCAGTAGATGGCTTAAATTGTAGAAAAGGGACGTCCTGTGTTGTGACTGAGCAGCCACTATGTGTTGGTATGGAATGGAGCTGAAATACATTGTGTCTTACAAACTCTATTTTTCTACTGCTGGATATCTGAAATGTGTACACATACAATAAAGTAGTTGCAAATTCTGACCTGTATATGGAGGTATTTTGTGGATAAAAATGACTGTTGTAATTTGATCAGTTATTCTGGACTTTTCAGGGCTAATGTAATTTGTGTGAAGCAAGTTGGGAGTGAATACTTTATGTGGATGCTACTATTTCTGAGAAACAAAGTTGAAATACATTAAGTAGCCATTAATTTGTATCATAGTCAGATATCCCAGGTGCACGCAGTTAGCAAAGTGGCTATAACTGCTGGATGTGGATTAAAATACCTTACCTTCATGTTGTTTGCTCTATTCAAAAAGTATGGCTTTACAGGACTATGTTGCATTTGCGTGAAATACATTGGAATACTTTATTTCACTGCTGTTTTTGTGAAGCAACATTGAAACTGTCACTGATTTCATATAATGTTCATTTTACCTCATATTCTTTTCTTTTTTTCTTCATAAATGGTGTTATTTTCTGGCAAATTATCGAGGATTTCAATCACTAAATAATGACTGCCATTTGAGTTGCAGGTGATCTTATTCTACAGAAAATGCATGCTAATTCAGTCGCTGCTATTCTAGCAACTTACTAGGTATATAATAGCAGTGTTTAAAATTTGTCCCTGTTTTTTGGGCCTTTATCATTCTTTTTTTTTTGCTTTATTCTTGATTTATGCAAAAAGATACTGAGAGGAATTATTTTTTTATTCCAGTCAAATAAGATTTACACAGCAAAGTGGCTATAACTGCTGTGGATAAAAGCAACTTCTTGTTCTACTGCAGTCTGTAAATGGACACCTTTGTTTGCTGTAGTCTATTAACTAGAATGTATCATGCTATCAACATGTATACTTGTATTTTATTCTTATAATGAAACAAGGGAAGGCTGTGTAACCTACAAGCAGGGGATATATCTAGTATTATTAACTGTTGCATGTATTTTTAAACCACAAATATTACATTTTATTATATTGCTCTACAGTTTTACTTCCTGTTTCTACAATGAAAATGGCCCATAACCCACCAACCCAGTTAGAATCCTCAGTAAACAAAAATAATTAGGCAATTTGTAAAAGAATAACCAAATAAGTAAGTATGCAATAGTTAATAAAGGAATAATTTTGTCCAAATATATATATCTCCCCAAAAAGTTGTAAACTAAAAAGAGGATTGAAATCCATAGTACTAAGTTTGTTTGTATACTGAAAATCATAAAACAGTCATATACTCTATATGCTGTAAATTAAGTAAGGAAAAAAAATATATATATATATATATATATATGTGTGTGTGTGTGTGTGTGTGTGTGTGTGTGTGTGTCTCATGTAATTCCATTGCTTTCAATTAACTGAAAATCAGAATATGCTCCAGCTCCCCTGAAACCTTGAAGTGGATAGAAGAGGTTTTAGAGACTGTATGAATAAAAATAATAAGCCTCAGAATGCTCACCTTCATGACTTAGTATGGTAGTAATGAATGACTTGAACTTTATATATTTGGTGAGTGGAAGGTGGTAGGCAAAAGATTATGAATTTTGAAAATAATGTTAATTAATTTAATAGTCACCAAATCATGGAGAATGAATCACTTTGCAACACTTTCGGATGTCAGAGTTGCATTCCCATCCCCTACCCATGCAGAGGAGCTCAGTCCTCCGACATACAGATCTAGCACAGCTTCCAGGTGTTTTCTTGACAATTTGGCTAGAAGTCAATGAAGAGTCTCATGTCCCTAGTAGCAGTTGTTAATTGTCCGTTAAATAGTATTTTGAGTTAGTGCAAAAGTGTAAATTGAACAGCCTAAGGCAAAATGAATAATTACGGCCTTTGCTGAGATGTTTCCCATTGACTGATTTGATAAAAATGTCAGTACTGAAATATTGTTTTGTTAGTAGAAATTATGAGTTAGTTTTTGCAATTCCACAGCTGTAAGAAGCTATTCATAAACTTCTGCCTGACATTTGGAATGGCTCAGTGAGTGAAACAGGTGTGCATCACTGCTGTATATGGAGATTTGGCTAGACAGCAGAAAATACACCCACTACTATCCCTTTTTTCAGTGTTTCTGTCTCTTTCCATCTACTGATCCTCATCAGCAATATCCTTATCATCTTACAGTGACAGAGAGAGGTGATACCAACAGCAGAGAAGAGAATCTGTTTAACAAGCTTAACTTGCTCCATGGTATAGAGGGATAAAGCCCTGACTATGACACATACAACTTGAGTTCAGTTAGTGGCTCAGGGACTGAAGCATTTCTGCTGGGGTGCTGTGGTGGGGTGGGACTGAATGGCTCACATGAGTTCAACCATCCCCTTGGGGAGGCACTATCTATTTCACTGTAGTATTGTTTCTTGTAAAAAGAAGGTAGGACAAGTTACAGTACATGGACTGAGGACGTACTTGGACTGGCCAAGCTGCATATGCAGTAGTCTCCACAGTAGGTATTGCCTTCTTGTGGGCAGAACGGTAGAATGTAAAACATCCTTCTGCTAGAAGAAAGGCAGTACACTCTTGCCATAGAAAACATGCAAGATGACAGGACCACAGAGCCAGGGCCATCACTGGAAAACCTTTGATAGTTGCCTGAATTATTATCTCATGTGACTGGGTATTGCCCTGAGGAAGGGCAATGAATTGTAGTGTGGGTGATGGCTGGCAGGCATTGGGGTATAAATAAAAAAAGACCAAAAAGTTGAGTATCGGCCTTTTAGATAAGACTAAAAGCTTCTTAGGTTTGCAGCTACTGAAACAACATTTGTACTGTGTGACAAGTATGGTAAAAGCCCTACATGCAGGAAACTTGATATATGTGCCATGCTTTCCATAACCTTCTTACTTGAAAACAGGGATTCATCAGTCATGACCAGTTGTGCAAAACTTGATCTCTGCTGTTTATATCTGCATTTACCTTAGTAATTTTTGTGGAAACAAATTTAGGAACATTTCCATAATAGGTCTGTGTAGAGCAATGCTCTTGTGCACCATATAATGTAAGAGATGTTCTTCAGCTGGATTACTGCTACAATAGTCTAAGCTTTATGGGTTATATCCTGCCATGGATACCTTTCACATCCCAGAAAGTCAGTTTTAGGTACCAATCCCTTCAGAGCTTTCCTGCCGCTAAAGAGTGCTCCTTTTGCGGACTTTGAGGTTTGATAGTTAGCTAAAGCTGTTCCTTTGCTAGGAAGATAAAATCTGTATGAGAAAAATAAACATCCATTTTTCATAGGTTGATACAAATTGTACTTTTTTTCTGTAAAATATTAAATTTAAATCTAGGGAAAAGTGTTTTATTGACTGTTATGTGACCTTTAATTAGTTTTAAATGGAACATTGCTTTTTTACTTTTGTGGTAAAAATGTTTTAAAAAGTTACTTAAAACTACCTTTACACTGATAAAAGTTATATTAATTTATGTTTGAGGACAAGGGTATGTATTTAACATGCTTTTTACTGTGTTTTTTATGGGGAAAGGTTACTTTTTTAGTATGTACCTGATATTCTTCGTGTTTCACTGTTGCAGTCATCACACCTGGGTTATCTGCCTGCAGGTAGCCCTCAGTTGGCTCGAATACCAGAAAATTGGGATTTCTGCATCGGATGCTGTCACTTCCTCCATGACATCAGGTCATCAGGGGTATAAAACATGCAGCCAATGCCATTACATCAGCTTTTCTTGCCGCTTGGGAGCCCGAAGCAGAAACAGTTCGCAAGTGCCGGTCAGCCTCTACCTGAAATTTTCATTTTTCGAGTTTCAAACCTGAAGTCTTTTAAAGCTAAGTACCCCATTGGGGATCCTTTCTTCTTGCTCTAATCGATGTCAGATAACGTTAACAATTTTCTTGCCTGTGGAAAGCAAATACCTCACAGAGATTTTCATTCTTACTGAGCCACCTGTTTAGACCCAGACCATGACGTTCCTCGCTGCTGGTTTTGTGCCTTGTTTAACGCCCGAACTATTCGTCATTGGGCTATCTTTGTCACTAAATTCTTTTGCTCTCATTCTCCTTATTCTGAACATGGCTTCCATAAGCCATTCAACTACCGATCTTCTGAAAGAAAACGTAAGGATAAAGACAGAGACAGACCGCATAGGTTCAAAACTGCCGACGACGCTTCCGTTAAGCTAGTTGCCAGTCCACCGGTACTCAGTGAGACGCTTTCAGAGCCCCTGATACCCGCTTCTACAGATTTGCAGGCCTCTGTTGAGACCCATTCAGAGTCCAGTATGCTGCAAAATTCTTCTTCGACTATGAAACCTACGGATGTCTCTACCTTAGATGGGTCTGGAGCTGTTGTGCAGGCACTGGCTTCTAAGGGTGTTTTCCAACCTTCCGATGTTCATATTAAACCAACAACTTCATTTTTGACTAAAACTACTGAGTTTTTCAGGCCCAGAGTTCATACTACGCCTAGAAAACTGACGGCGAAAGTGCATGCTGAAGCTCCCATGCCACAGAAACAAATGCTTAGAATGGCTGAAGACCTTATTACTTTAAATAGGGGAAGCCAGCCTTTCCCTGCTAAAAGACAAAGAATTGATTTACCTTCTGATTCTACAGACCATGAGTCCGATGACTCTGATCCCTCTGATTACCAGGACATAACCGTATCTACCTGTGAGGATTCAGATGCAGAGGATTCCATGCCCTCTGCCTCCCCTCCAGAGGATTTTTCTTTTGGTGAAACCTTGCATAGCTTAAGAGAGCATTTCCGCTGAGAATGCCAGGACTATCCTCAGTCCAAAAAGAAACTCAGAGAATTTTTAGACTTGCCTCAGCACATGCCTCCAGCTATACCCACTCTCCTGGATATTGTAAATGATGTCTTCATGGAATCCAGTCTTACTCCTGATACTTTACCACCAGCTTCTAGAAAACCTGGCAGGTACTACAGAGTACCTGACTCTCACAAATTTCTCTTTAAGAATCCCACTGCGGATCCAGAAACCATTTCCCAGGGACCTAAAGGCATTAAGGCTACTACAGCCCAAAAACCCACCCCTTTGGACAGGGATTCTAGAGCTTTAGACAGATGGAGTAAGAAGGTTTATACCTCTGCAACTCTTGCCATCAGGGCTTTGAATTGCCAGTTTCACATGTTGAAGTACCAGCAACATTTTATAGAACTAACTAAAAAAAATGTTGTTACTTCCATATTGTGCAGAAAATAAAGATTTACAAGAGTTAATGCTTTCTGCAAACCAAGTTAGTAAACATACATTGCAGTGTGGTTTTGATGCCTTAGAAGCATCTTGTAGGGCTGCTGTCATTGGGTCTGTACTGAGAAAGCATGCTTGGCTAAAGGAACAATCTTGCCAGACCATGTCAAAGCAAAATTACTAGATGCTCCATTAAACCAGGAATGTTTATTTGGTACAAAAGCAGAAGTTCTTAAAAAGATAGAGGAAAAAGCTAAAGATTTCTTACAGGTGCAGCCACCTAGATTCAGTAGGCATTGGCCTTCTAAAAATTGGTCCTTTCCAGTCCCTCCCAGGCCTTCTCAGTCCAAACCCAGGGGCATCAGACCACCAAGACTACAGTCACAGGGTATGCAGATCTCTAGACAATGGTGTGTGGAGTGCTCCCACCTCAAAAACAGGGAGTGGTAAGCCACCTCCTTATGAAAAAAGCTCACAATGACTTTTCAGTCATCCTTCCCACCCATTCCCAAGTACTTGCACCCCTAGGAGGAAAACTCACCCTTCATGCAAAAAACTGGATGTCCATTATCCAGGACCGATGGGTTCTAAACATTGTATCCCAGAGATATAGATTCTATTTCCACTCACTGCCAACCCCAAACGGGTTGCCAGACCTTCCTCCATACCAATGGGCAGAGGCTCAAAAGCAAGTACTTTCTCTTCTCAGTATCAGGGCTATTCAACCTGGTCCAAAGGAGCAAATGGGACAGGGTTTCTACTCCAGACTGTTCCTGGTGCCCAGAAAAGAGAGCTCTTGGTGCCCTATCCCGGATCTGTCAGTTCTCAACACCTTCCTGGTGGTCTCAAATTTCACAATGCTTACACTGCAACGGCTTCTTCCTATGCTAGCCAAGGATGCCTGGTTAGTCACCCTAGACTTAAAAAAAGCTTATCTGCACATCCCCATAAGGGAGTCTAAAAAAAGCTTATCTGCACATCCCCATAAGGGAGTCTTGCAGGACCTATCTACATTTCAGGGCAGGCTCTATGCACTATCAGTTCTCTGCACTTCCCTTTGGCTTATCTACTGTGCCCAGGGTATTCACAAAGTGCCTGGCTCCAGCCATTGCATACTGCAGACAGAGAAATATTTAAATGTATCCATATTTGGATGATTGCCTAATTCGGGCGGACTGTCAGGAATTGCTACTTCAGCACCTGGCATTTGTAAAGAGACTCCTAACTTCTCTGGGGTACACCATCAATGAAAAGAAATCACAACTGGTGCCCAGTCAAAATATTGTATTCCTGGGAGCAAGCTTGAACACAACTTCCCAGATGGCATTCCTCACTCCAGAAAAACAGGTCTATTTGACAAACTACTTCATACTAATGGCCAACAAAACCTAGCTTTCTGCAAGAAAAATACTACAAGCCCTAGGGTTCATGGCTTCATGCATTCTGCTAATTCCATATGCAAGACTGCATATGAGGAAACTTCAATGGTACTTAAAAGGTCTCTGGTGTCAACATTCTCAGGACCTGGAAACAGTGATTCCTGTCATTCTTTGTCTAAGGGCAGAGTTCCTTTGGTGGGCAGAGGCATGCAACCACAACAAGGGGCTTCCTGTCACTCAGTCCCTCGCCACCCAAACCCTGACAACAGATGCATCAGACTATGCATGGGGGGCTCATGTGGCAGGCAAATGCATCCAAAGCAAATGGAGCACAGGACAAATTCCCCTGCATATCAATCAAAAAGAAATGTTAGCTGTACAGAATGCTCTGACAGCCTTCAAATACCTTATCCTTCCAGGACAGCTGCTGAATAAAGACAGACAACACCACAGTTATGGGATACATAATCAAGCAGAGGGGAACTCCTACCCACTCTGCAGGTTAGCCATGGCCCTGTGGAACACAGCCTTGAGCAGCCAAGTGCATCTGCAAGCTCAATTCCTGCCAGGCAAACAAAATTCACTGGCAGATGACTTAAGCAGAAATCTACTGGGCCCATATGTGTGAAAACTGGAACCCAACTCATTCAAACTTCTAAGCCAGAGGTGGGGGACACCAGAGATGGACCTCTTTGCCTCCCCCCAAAACCATCAATTGAGCAAATTTTGCACCAGAAATCCTCACAGCAAAGCGTGGAAAGTGTATGCCATATCCTTTATATGGGTAAACCTCTCAATTTATGGCTTTCCTCCTCTGCCCCTCATCTCAAAAGTACTACTCAAGATCAAACAGAACAGACCAAGGACAATCCTTATTGCCCCAGACCAGCCACACCAGCACTGGTACCCACTCCTACACAGTCTAACAGCAGTGCCACCCTGGCACCTACATCAGACCCCCACCCTGCTGTCCCAGCAGGAGGGACAGATTTTTGCATCCACAGCTGCAAATCCCAAACCTTGCAGCCTGGCTTATCCCCTGAATACACCACCAGCAACCCTCAGCAAACAGGTGCTGGATGTCATCTTTGAGGCCAGAAGGCCTAGTACTAGGAAATACTATTCTGAAAAGTGGAAAATATATTGTACTTGGTGCCAGTCTCAAGGAAAGGACACAGCCATGCCCACCTTACCTCAAATCCTAGATTACCTAGCAGAGCTGCTCCACAGAGGCCTATCCTTCTCATCCATTAAGATTCATGCCTCTGCCATCTGAGCTCATTATAATACTGAGACACCTCTCTTTTCTCACCCTCTCATCAAACAGTTCCTGAGAGGAGCTAACAATTTAAGGCCCCCTAGGAGAGCTCCCACCCCAGCCTGGGACGTTAACTTTGTACTGGAGAAGCTCACGCTCCCCCCTTTTGAACCTGCTGCTGCTGCAGAGTTAAAATTCCTCTCTTGGAAAACAGCCTTACTTCCAGGCATCACTTCAGCAAGAAGATTGTCTGAGTTACAGGCGCTAATGGCTGTGGAACCCTTCGTTATTTTCCATGCTGACAGGGTTTCCCTCAGGACTAACCCATCATTTATGCCCAAGGTGGTATCCAGTGTGGCTTTAAACCAATCCATCCATTTGCCAACCTTTTTCCCTAATCCTCAGAATAAGGGAGAAAGGATCCTACACTCCTTGGACATGCACAGACAGCTCAGGTTCTACTATGACAGGACTAAACCTTTCAGAAAATCTGACCAGCTGCTAGTCAGCTTTGCTACAGGGGCAGAGGGCAAGGCCATTTCAAAGCAAACAATTTCCAAATGGATAGCACACTGCATCCATTTCTGCTACAAACACCAAGGAAAACCTACCCCTCAGGGAATCAGAACTCATTCCACTAGGGCTACCTCAACCTCTACAGCATTTCTCAGGGGAGTCCCTACCAGGGACATCCTGGAAGCTGCAACCTGGAGTTCTATACATGCCTTCACCAAGCATTACCACTTACCTATCTTTTCTAAATCCAGAGCTGGATTTGCCACAGCAGTCTTACAAGGCCTGCTAGCCAGCCCTAACACTTCTTGACTGCCTCCACCCTTCCTCAGCTTTAAGAATCCACCCAAGTGTGATGACTGCAACCGTGAAACACGAAGAACATAGTACAGTTGTGCACACTTACCATAAATGTAGATGTACGAGTGTATTCACTGTTGCAGTCCTTGTTTCCCTCCCCCCAGCCCCCTGGCTTTTTCTGTACTTTCTACCTATCCTCTCTTTGGTCATATTTTATGGCAGGGGTATTTACTTTTTACTGGAGGTGTTCCACACCATTTAATAGCTTCCTATTTTGGGGGCTCCTGACATTCGGGGCAAGAAAAACTGATGTAATGGCATTGGCTGCATGTTTTATACCCTTGACAATCTGACATCATGGAAGAGGTGACAGCATCCGACGCAGAAATCCCAAGACTCTGGTATTCGGGCCGACTGAGGGCTACCTGCAGGGAGATAACCCAAATGTGATGACTGCAACAGTGAATACACTCAAACGTCTACATTTATGGTAGGTGTACACAACTGTACTTTTTACTGACAACTACCACCAGGCTTCTCAAGAATCAAGCATATTTTTCAGCTTAATCATGTAACACCTAAACTCTTTCTCAGTTCTTCATTCTTACAACCACAAAAATAAAAACATTACTCAACAGCCTTCTCCATCGCAACAGGCTGCTAATGTGCCTCAGCTGTAGACAAGGGACTCTACTTTCGCCATTACTGATTCATCAGTCCATTCTCTTTTCCCTGGCTCCCTCTGGTGTAGTCTCTGCAGACACCATGGACTAGCGGCTAGATGTAGCTTCTGTGGCTATTGGAGTGCCTTAAGCAGGCAAGGGAGAGTCACTATAGTCTATCCTGAAAGAAGGGACTGGGAACACCAGTCTGTCTTGCCATAATGCTATACCTATAGCTAGGGAGTTTTTTCTTGGCAAAAGTGGGTCTGCTTCTTCAGAAAATCTTGTCAAAAAGAATTGAATAAACTTAAAACATATTTCTTCAGTCTCAGTAACTTTGGATGTGGGTAATTTATTGGGCTTAGCTCATGGGTTACCTCAGGCTCTCGACCCTTCCAGTTTAGCTGTTTATGGTAAGAGAAAAAGAGATTCTTCATTTTCTGAAGTGGTTAAATTTTTCAGTATTTAAATGATTGTGAAAGCAAAGATTATCTTTTGTCTCCTCAGATTTCTGATTCAGATTCTGAGGAGAGTGTAGCTTTAGCCCATCTCTCTGAAGGATATTCTTTGTCTGAAATTATTTCCAGAATGAATCAGTTGTTGTAGTTGGGAGCATAATGACATTCCGCAGTCCTCGAAGAACTGTTATGACTTATTATATCTGGAATGTCCAGAATCTACCACAAGTTCTCCTGTTCTTTCAGCATAAGAGGATGTTTTTTGTCACAACCTATAATTTTCCTGACAAGCCAGCCTGATGCCCCCAAGAAAGTAGATTGAATAAAGTTCCTCAACCTTGTAAATTTGTATAATCTCATCCCAGACCAAACCCAGCAGCTGTTGTTTTAGTGAACAAAGCTGCTGCTAAAAATCTGGTTAATACCTCTCCCTGTCATTCTGACTAGAATGAGGAAGCTTTTGGTAGATTTTGGAAAAAAATGTATTCTTCTGCACACTTTTTAGAATTTTTCAACTGTCAAGCTCATATATTAAAGTTTGTGCTTGCTTCATATGCAAATATGAGGAATATTATGACATCTGTTTTTTCTTCAGGGGAAGAATCTGTTATGTGTAATTGTATTGCCTGCGTGTCTCAAGTGGCTACTCACCGATTGAAATGTGCTTATAATTCTGCTGATGCCACTTCTAGAGGCACTGTCATTGGAGCTGTTATGAGGAGGTTTACTTGTCTACATCATTAAAATCTTCCAGTAAATGTCAAACATGATCAAATTAGTTTTGGGCCATCTGCTATAGAGGTACTTAAAAGTATGATGAGAAAGGTATACAGATTCAAAGGAATCTGTCAGATTTTTTCAGCCTACCTTTTCCAAGTTTGTCAGGGGGTTTAATGCTACCCCTGCAGCCTTCTTTAAAAAGCAAAATATATTAACACAGCAGGTTTCTGGTAAGCAAACATTTAAAAAGCAATGACGAGGGCTGCCAAAAAGAAAGAAGGAACACTCCAGAACAAAGGACAGACTAATATGCCCAAACCGAAAGAAGAAACCCTCCAGAACAATGGATTGACTAATAAGCCCAAGACGAAAGAAGGAACACTCCAGAACAAAGGATTGACTAATAAGCCCAAAACAAAAGAAGGAACCCTCCAGAACAAAAGATAGATTAATAAGCTCAAAACGAAAGAAGAAACCCTCCAGAACAAAGGACAGACTAATAAGCCCAAGATGAAAGAAGAAACCCTCCAGAACAAAGGATAGATTAATAAGCTCAAAACGAAAGAAGAAACCCTCCAGAACAAAGAACAGACTAATACGCCCAAACCGAAAGAAGGAACACTCCAGAACAAAGGATTAATTGATAAGCCTGAATGGCTATAAACAGGTTTACCCCTCCCACTTGACCAACCCCTAATCCTTCCTGAAAATCTGAATCTCCATTTCTGTCTCTCTTTGGTAACAGATCGTTTTAGATAAGTGGGCCCTGAAAGTAAACCATCCGGTTCAGAAATGGCATTGAGATTCTCTCCCTCCTTTTCAGAGGACCCCCCCCCCCCAAACCATCCACTCTGTTTATGATAATACCAAAGTTCTAAATGTTATTCCTTCACAACTTATTACCCCGTTACTCTCCATTTGAGTTTTTTTGGTGACCTTAGCTTTAAAAGATGCATATTGTCACATTCCTATAGCTTCAGGTTTCAGAGGTTTCTTAAGGTTTTCTGTGTCTAGATCACATTATCAGTTCTGTGTTTTACCCTTTGATCTTTCCACTGCTCCAACAGTAGTCATGTAATGCCTACTTCCTCTGATAGCCTACTGCAGACTGCAAGATGTTTTCTTATTTAGATGACTTGTGTATTGCAAAGTCTATATTCCTCAGTTCAAAGAGCTTTTCTTCCAAGGGAATAAGTCGATCTGTAGCTAGATCTGTTCCTCAGTTTTTCCACGCAGAGCACTGTCTCAGCAAAGGAATTTATCTGGATTCTGGGTTTTGTGTCTTCTATGATTCTCATGATCCTTTTTTTAAGTGAAAAAAAATCAGTGATACCTGAAATCTGTATAGTGCCAGCATCAGTATCAATTGACATTTGAGATTCCAATTTTGAGGTTTGAGAAAAGGGAGAATATTTTGGTGGAGATACCAGATTTGCCAGAATTCAGGCCTCATATTCTTCCTCCCAGCTCTAGCATACTCTGTAATAACAGACACCTCAGAGTTTGCCTGTAAGCAGTGCCAATGGGGATAGAAGTGCTGGGTCTTTGGAACAGAAAAGACAGACCAAAACACATAAATATAAAAAAGATGTTGACACTTTGCTATCAAATCTACAGTCTCCTGCACCTCTACAAGTGTTTGCAGACAACACCACAGTGGTGTGATATATAAGCAAATGGGGGAAGCAGATATTACCCTCTGTGCAGACTAGCCATGGTAACCTGGGATGTATCTTTTCAGCACACGCTCACTCTGCAGGCATCTTGCATATTGTCAGAGCAATATTATGTGGCGAACAAGCTGAGCAGGACCAGGACAGACACTCACAAATGGAAACTGAATTGGTGGGTCATCAAGGAATTTGATCCAGCTGTGGGGAACACCTCAAATAGATGATTTCACTTCCATTAACAACAATCAGTTGTTAAAATCTAGGACTCATTACAAGAAGACTTGGAAGACAATTTTTTTTGTGTTTATGTTTATTGCTAGGGTGAGGACCTTTATTTCATTTTGCTAATATTGTCCTTGGCAAGGCTTTAGCCTCCCTCTCTCTGCTGGCATATGACAGGCTTGGTGCTTAAACCTGTCTTTTTGTAAGCTCAGCTCAAGCTAACTAACAGTTTGGACTTATGAAAAGTGCCCTTGAGCTTAGCAGGATAAAACCAATATAGCTAAGTCTAATACAGCACTGATCATTCAAACATCTACTGTTACAGTAAGTTTACTTGCACAATTGTCTGCACTTATGGGCTAAAACAAGTGGTAGACAGTTAAAACCCAGTAAGTACAGTGCTGTTACATTTTATTTTATTGTGTATTACTTGATTCCTAAAAAAGTTTTAAAAATGAGTTTGTAATTTTATAATAGTAAGCAATTCTTGATTTGCATTTTTGTTATATCTGTGGCAACCATTTTTCCTGTCAGAAGGCTTATTTTTCAGTGCACTGTCTTTCACTGTCCTTCCTTTTATTTTTAGCTTATTGTTTGCAAATTGTGTACCATGATGAAACAAAAGAAGAGGAATTAGCAGGGCATTTAAATGTATATACACCACATATAAGCTGTAGTACTTAAATACAGGTACAAAACCTTACATGAGCCGTGAAGTACATAAGGCAATGAAATGAAGCCTTTCTTTCGTGGAAGCAAAATGATTGCCTTAATGTTCCTACATATGCTTAGGCTACCACAGCAGTGCCTTTTTGTAATTTAGGGACAAATCAGTTATTGTCTCTTTTTTGTTTGTGATTTCAAAGTAATTCTTAGCTGTAGGATCCTTGGTACTAATATTATGAGGCCTGCCTTCACACTTCCTAACTTCCTCCACAAGTTAACTTCCTCTGAATCAAAGTGATGCTTACCTTCATGTGGCAACTTTGACACTGAAGACATTTAATTTATGCAGTATCTGATCACTACTTTGTGCCATACCTGTGCAATAATGAACTCACTACTGGCAACATACGTTTCTCTCTCTGATCCAGTGTTGTCTCTTCCATCCATTGGCTAGGACCCAACTCCGACCACTTTCTGACTTTGGATCCAAGGCTCTAGCTTCTGTCTTTACCTATGTTCCGCAATAGATAGTAAATTACCTTAGATATTGTTTGCCGCTCATTTGTATTAGATGCTATCACTTGTGCTCAGGCGGTGTGAAAGCTAAATACTTCTTCTTTTTGGTATATTAGAGTTATTCAGCCTAATAATTCTCCATCATTGTTTATTATTGTCTAGTTACCTTCTTCCCCTGGGGTTCTTTTGAACTGTTTTTTTTTTTATTTTGGTCAGGTTGATATCACTATTTAAAGTTTTTCTGTGTGATTTTGTTTACTTTTAGTGGACTTTTTTGTCAGTTGTTAACTATAATTGTGGTACTTCATGTTGCTTTTGTGGTGTCATGACAGGAAAAGTCCTCTGGCTGTAAGAAATGTGTGGCATGAAGCCACAAAATCTCCAACTCCAATGTGCACACCAAGTGCATTTCCTGAGTGGGAGCTGCACAGCTAGATAAACATTGCTCTGTTTTTAACTCCTTTGGCTCCTGGGCTTTGGTGGAGAAATAAAATAAACTAGTGCTTAAGGGGCTGTTCCCTGCCACAGCAGGAGAAGTTGCTTTCCAACACTGTTCTGCTTCCTCTGTTTCCCCTTCTGGTAAAAAGTCTAGTGAAAAGGGTAAAGGTGAGAACAGCATGGACAAGCCCAGTGACAATGCAAAAGAAAAAAGTTAAGGAGTCTAAGTAATGGTTGCTAGACTGCTCAAGATCCTGTGGTCTTGCCTGAAGATTCTGAGATCCTAGGGTTCTGTTCCTGTGTCAGACCCTCTCATTCTTGAATCCAGCACTTCTCCTGTGGTGGAACCATGCGTCTGTCTGGAACTGGTCTCTCCAAGGCTCTGATCTCATTTTCTCCAGGACAGATCTTTACACAGGTTAACCAGAACCCCCTTCCACTGCTTCATCCCTCTTATTAATGCAGTCCTCCAGGATTCTTTCTGAAGCAAACATGGGTAGAATGATGAGGACATTTCTCAGGGTGCAGATTCAGTTGGGGTGCTCCAGGCTACAGCATCTGTAAGAGTTGTAGGCTTTGGACTCTCCCCTCACTATGTTGTTGCTCCTTCCCCAGTCTGTTCATTGAGTTCAGGGCTGCTGGATCTGGGTGCTTCCTGGTGTTTGTCTGTGCAGGATACGAAGACTTGGTCTTCATTGACTATGATTGTGCCTCTGATCTGATCTGCTCCAAGTGGCTTGGAACCTGATGGATCTCAGAGCTGAGGTGTTGTCATCAGAGCTGTGGGGATGGGTTTGACTCCTAGGCTGTTGGAGCCATCACTTCACCTTGAAGCCTTGGTGCTGGACATCTTACACCTCAGCACTGGAATCACCTTCAGAGATGAGTCGAGCAGGTCTTTATGACCAATCATTGATAGGGTTCTTGGTTTCTGGTGGGGGGACTCAAGTTCTGTCTAAACGTTTACCTTCAAAGTCTTAGAGAAGGTGCTCAGTTGATCTGGGGATCAGACTTCCCTTCCCTGCTCAGATCTGCCCCTTCCTCAATGGAGCTACTTGGGTAATGCCCCTACACATTCTAGCCCATGGAGAAAACCAGCCACTCAAAGTTTTAAGAGTCCACATTGAGGACTTCCCATCAGCTTCTGAATCTTCCCCAGGTCATCCTTCTGGGGATGTTCTTCGAAAGAATTCATGCAAGAGGAGGCATTTTATCTCCCCTCAGGTGAATTTAACTAAGGATAATGATTTCCGTGAGAGGAAGGGGTTCCCCCAAGATCCCCCCTTGAGGAAATCTTGTTTGGTGAGATATTAGAAATGGTTAAATAGGAAAGGTGGTGGTCCACTAAAGCCCCTTTCTAGGAGGAATCAGTATTTTTTAGGTTTTAGGGGCTAGCTCATCTACCTTTTGGATGGATCCCCTGTGGAAAATATGGTGGAGTTGATTTCTAAGTGATTATGAAAGGAGTTGGATGTAGCTTAACCTGTAGCTCGCAAGCCAAACAAGTTCTTTATATGCCCTATTGATCACCCTTTTTAGAGCAAGTGTCCCACAGTGTATTCCATGGTGGTGGAAGCAGCCAGCAAGAAGCACCTGTCTGAGGAGAGCACCACTGTCCTTCCCTCTAGAAGAAGTCCAGGGTGCTGGACAGATTTGGGTAGTGGGTTTATGCATCAGTGACCTTTGCTCTTGGGAGCTGAATTATTTGGCCAGTGTTACATGCTTCTAGAGGTATTTGACCAAGGAGCTTTCCAAATATCTCTCTGAGTCCCTGAATGTGGAGGAGAAGAAATATGTCAACACACAGTTGGTCACCCTTCAATCCCTGTCAAACATGCCAATCTACCATATTTTTAACGATGCATAGGGCACATCAAGTGCAGTTGGCACTGACATTTCTATTAGACAACATGCCTGGATGTGCCTTTACAATTCTGTGGAGCTCTTTAAAGCATCCTTTATCAGTGCATCCTCGAATGGTTCCACTTTGTTTGGACCTAAAGTGAAAGAGATGCTCTCCAGAAGTGAGCAAGACAATAAAATATTGTCTTTCATAGGGATTTGGTTTTCTATCCCCTCCAAAAGGACTTTCTCTAGGAAGCAGAAGAGAGGAAGGATACCGTATTTCAACAAATCCCAAGGTTTTTCTCCAAACACTTCTGGTTATAGACCCCTTGAGGCAGAGAGGGGAGTACTAATAGTGGATGTTGCCCCACCTGCAGAGGTGTTATGCAGAACCAAGGCTTTCAAGGTCCCTTCTACAGTAGGCCTTTTTGAAAAGTTGTCTGAATGCCGCACTCTATGCACTTTAGTGGCACTTGTTGGGTGCTTGTCTCTGCACTGTACGGCCTGGTCATCCATCACTTGAGATGCTTGGGTGCAGAGGATTACAACCAGAGGGTACACAATTCCCTTTCTATCTTTTCCCCCTTGCTCAAATAAACTACTCAATGTGCCACCCTCTTAACGTGAGGCAGCAGCCTTTAAAAATAAGAAAGGTGCTAGATAAATGTTTAATCCAAGAGGTCCCACCAAACCAGCAAGGATCCAGAACTTATTCAAGGTTCATTGTGGAGCCAAACAAAAATGGGGACATAAGACCAATTTTGGACCTTAGTCACTTGAACTAATATGCAAAACAGATGAAATTCCAGATGGTCACAGTACTGTCTAGCTTACCTTTACTGAGGAAGGATGACTGGATGTGCTCGACAGACCTCCAAGATGCATAATACCACATAAAGATTGACAGACACTTCAGAAGGTTTCTCCATTTCTGGCTGGAAGCCAGTCACATCTAGTTTAGAGCTATGATGTTTGGTCTCACCACAGCCCACTGGATGTTCCCAGATGCATGGCAGTGGTTGCAGCCTTTCTCAGGCTTTTGGGATTCTGAGTGTTCCCATACTTGTATGACTGGCTTATAAGAAAAGGAGCTCCAATTGACTGCATCAGTTCAGTGGTCATTGAGATGTCATCCCATGAATTTTCCATTGTGTCTCACAAAAAGTTGCAAACCTCATATTTGCTGGTGACTAGAATCTCTAACTCTATCTCAGGGCTAAACAAGGCAAATGGCCCCAATTCAGAAGCCAAGCTTCACATAAATATCCTGGCAATGAGGGCAATTCTTCTAGCATTGCAGGCCTTCCAAGACTTCATTACCAGGGATGTGATCTTCATCCAGATGGATAATATGTCAGTAATCTGGTACATCAACAAGCAGGGAGAAAACATTCTTACCTGTTTATGTTGAGAAGTCATGAGGGTTTGGCAGTGGGCAGCATCTTCTTACCACTTTCTGATTGCAACCTCCCCAGTGGAAGTCCAGTGTTGTAGAGAACAAGTCAAGCAGGTCTGTCCTCCTTCCTCAGAAGTGATCCCTCAATCCAACAGTGGCAGATTAGATTTTCAGCCTCTAGGGCCGACTGAGCTGTGATCATTTTACTTCTCCCTCCAACACCAAATGCAGCAGACTCTTTAACTTAATCCCCTAAGTGGAAGCATCCTCAAGGCATATTCTGACCAACACTTGTCCATCTGGTCTCCTTTATGCCTGTCTTCCTACTCTTCTAATCCCAAAATTTCTGCAGATAGCAATGTTGAGCAAGGCTACTGTAATCCTCATAGCTCCACTCTGGCCTTGGCAGGTATGGTTTCTCTTCCTCTGTGCTCATTTGTTTCACTCTTCTTGTATGCATACCCTGCTCCAGATCTTCTCTCTTAGCCAACCAGGAAACTTCAGCCAGACATAGAAACCCCCAACTGTCCTCATGGTTTGTCAAGTTATGATGATGGTTAAACAGTCCAGCCCTTCATCCCAAGTTGTATACATTCTTACCTCTACATAGAAACCTTCAACTAGGAGGATTTACAAGAGTAAATGGAAAGCATTCTTGATCTGGGCTTCCAGCAGTAATTTAGAGCCCTTTTAATCCCCTCTACCAAGTATCTTGGATTTCTTGGCTTCTCTTTTTCACAGTGGATCTAGCTGCTCTACTATCAAGGTCCAATTAGCAGCTATTTCCAGATTCATACTGGGGAGAATCAATTACCCATCACTTATTTGAGACTGTCCAAGGCCCTCTTTAAGGATGCTTTTCTTCTACTACATCTCCAGATCCCTATGGTATATTACTGTTCTTATGCAGGCCTTTTTGGATCTCCTTTCGAACCTGTGGATACAGTTGATTTAAAATACTTGTCTTGAAAAACCTTGTTTTTGGTGGCAGTGACTTCTTCAAGGAGAATATTGGAGCTTCACACTCTTTCCTGTTAAGTTCCTCACTTGGTTTTCCACAAGAGTAGAGTCACTTTGAGAAAAAAATCCATCCTTTCTTTCTAAGGTGGTTTCTGAATCATCACTTAATTAGTCTACCAATCTCTTTGTCTTCTTTCCATGTTTACCAATATAGGAGAGTAGATGTTACACCTCCTGGATATGCACTGTCAACTTGGGTTTTATCTGCATTGTACTAAGAAGGTAGAAAATCTGACCAATTTTTTATTTCCTTTTCCTTAGCAAATTGGGTAAATGAGTGTCTAAGGTAACTCTCTCATTGGCTATCTGAATGGGTTTCCCATGCCTATAAGGAGAAAAGGCTGACCTTATCTAGGCCTTCTAAAGCTCAGTTTACTAAAGCTCAGTGGGTACCTCTAGTGCCTTTTCTCCAAGGTAACAATTGATGATATTTGTGCTGCAGCTACTTGGTCCAATGTCTATGCCTTCATATCTCACTACAAGTTGGATTTACAATCCAGGTCTTGAGCTTCATTTGGTTCAGCTGTACTCTGTAATATCCTTTCATGAGACCTCCAAAAGTTTATGTTAGCTGGGGACTCTGTCCCATCTGTTGAGGAACGGATGGAAGAGATATCAGATATGAAAGCTATGTACTTACCATAATGGTAGATTAGTGTTGTTTGCTTCCATCCTTCATCAACTTCCTTCCCACCTTCCCCCTTCCAGTTGTCTTTTTCCTTTGCTTTTGGAGTGATTGCAGTGGCAGTCCCTGTGGCTTGATTTTGTACTCTTCAAGCTCTGGGTCACTACTTCTGTAATCTGATTTTTTTAATGATGTTGCTGTATTAGTCTTATTGTAAGGTATTGAAAAACTCAATCTTGGGTAATTTACTATTTACAGAGGATTATCAGAAAGAGGAGGAGTGTGAGCCTTGGATCCAAAGTCTGAAGGTGGCTAAAGTTAGATCCTAGTCGGATCCAACAATTGATCCATTGAGGAAGTACAGAAGCAAGTGACACTTATCTAGCATTATGGTGAATACATAACTTTTGTTTATATACTCCGTTGGTTTACTTGGAGATTCCCTCATTCTGGGACATTCTGATGACCACATTAGGAGTGCTGTCACAGACTAGCTGGTGAAGAGAACCACTGCCTTCCTGTATTCTGAGATGACCACATTAGGAGTGCTGTCACAGACTAGCTGGTGAAGAGAACCACTGCCTTCCTGTATTCTGAGATTACCACATTAGGAGTGCTGTCACAGACTAGCTGGTGAAGAGAACCACTGCCTTCCTGTATTCTGAGCTACCTATCAGCTGTCCTCTCTGCCTTTCCTTCCATTCTTCCATAAGATGAGGCTGTTATCTAAACAGGGTGTCCTTAGACTGTGGATGACAGTAGAGTCGGATGTCTGATGTGCCATGTGATAACTAATAATAATACATTTACCTGTTGTGATCCACATACATTTTTCACTGAACTATTTTGCATATGTATGTATGCATATATGTATGTTTGTATATCTATATGTATATTTATATTTATTTTGAAGTGTATATGCAGTTAAAACAAGTATTTGCATTTTTTAAAGAATTGCACAGCATATTTTAATAGAGTTTACATTTCTAACCAGTCATTGTAACAGTGTGGTACATACTTTATTTTCTTTTCATTAAGAGTGAGGCTATTTATTTAGTTTTACATTTCACTGCTCTCTATAATGTTTGAATGATAGTGACTAATGGGATTATTTGTGTGCAAATAGCACAAACTAAGTGAATCTTTAATATGTACACATTTTAATAAATGTGTTGTTTCTGTCTGTTAGGTATCCTAGAAGTGTTACACTGTGTACTTGTAGAAAGTCCTGAAGCACTCAATATTATTAAAGAAGGGCACATCAAATCCATCATCTCCCTTTTGGACAAGCATGGGAGAAATCACAAGGTACCTAAATACTTTCTGAAATTACTTTTCTCATATTTGTCTGCTGTATTCATTTATTAAAGAGAATTCCTTTCATTTTTAACATGATTTTGAATGCATTTCAGAAATGGAAGTTTCTTTAGGAATACCAAGCAAAAAGATTGAACAACATAGGTATATGCGTATATTTTTCTGTTAAGAAACACAGGGCATGAAAGAGTTTTAAAGTATAAACAAATTCAAAAAGTATTGTTATGTAGAGAAATATTCTTTCACTTTGTACCAGAAAGAAAGCATGGGTTGATGATATGAGCAGTTTAACAGTTTGTGTTGACTCAAAAGGCATGTTTGTCATTTCACCATTTAGCGATTCTGATAAGTCCTAAATTATAGATACAAAATTCATGCTAGTAGCAAAGCTTGATGAATGTAAATAAAATATTTTAAGACACACAAGTATAAGAATTTTATTTATTTTGAAATTCAATAAGTATATGCATTGCTTTTCGTTCGACACCTATCAGTTGTTTATTATTTATTTATTTATTGACATGTGTTTACTGGGAAGTTCCGACTGGGCACAGATGCCCTTTTTCAGTAGAGGCCTGGGGAGAAAAGCTCTAAGGTATCATATTTAATGCAATCAATATTTATAATAACACATTTTATAATGCAGTTTCAGTGACTGTGTAGCATAATAGTAGAAAAACATTTGTATTGATATTTAAAAATATTAAAGTTACAAGCCTTGCATTGAGACTTTACAAATAGAAGAATGGTGTATATGATAGGTAGGAGTAATTTAAAAAATACAGTAGAGTGAGGTATTAGAGAAGATAACCAAGTCTGAGTGTTAATAGAGAAGTAGTGATGGAATAGTAATCTGGTTGTGCTAATTAAAAGTAGGTAAAGTAGTTTAAGAAATACAATAAAGTGAGATATTAAAAGGGGATAAGCAGGTTAAGTGATTTAGTGCTTTAAAGAGTGATATAAAAAAGGTGATGAAGGGTGTTAGACAGATATGTCCCAGATCAGGAGCAGGGTAAAACCAGGAGGTAGAGAGAATGTTTTTTAGCAATGGTTCGAAAAGATGAAGCGATAGATCTGATTGATACAGGAATTTTATTCAAGTTCTAGCTACACTGTTGTAATACAGACTGACTCCAGCAGTCCTTTGTGCTTGTAGATGGCTTATTTGACTGAAGGCGGATGGGGTATGGATGATTTTTGTGGGTTAAAGTGAGCTGAGTATAAGGTAGATACATGATGATACGTACCAACAAAGGTTTTGCTCTCTGCTTCTGAGACCAGCAGTTCTTTTGTAGTGCATGGAACATTCTGATTATGCTCAAAATCAGGCAAAGACAGCGTTTTTCTGCATATCTGTAGTGTCAAAAAGGTGTGTAACACATTTTTGATATGCACATTCCAGAACAACAGCAGCAAGAACATGAAACAACTTTTAAAAGCTGTAAACCCTTTCTTGCTGCCACTAAAAAGGAAGACTGAAGTTTTAACAGCTTTTAAAGCATTTAGTCCATTAGATGAACATTTAGTTTCTGGCTACTGTATGACTGGCAGTGCTAAGTGTTTAGAGCTTGTAAAATGGTAACAAATTCACTCTCCATTTTTTCTTAACTAGTAGCACATCGGGAGAGCTAAAGCTGCTTGTAATATAAATAATTATGATCACATCTTTCCACTCATAACTAAGTTATTATATTTCCTGAATGCGGATGTCAAGATTCATTCCTTGAGCTTCATGTCATTCCACTCGTGAGGTGATTTCCTTGACATGCATGTCTTGAACACATAACATCATGGTTATGACTGGAGACCTGATAATCATGCTCTGCATTATGCATTATACATATGTTATCCACTGGTTTCCATGCAGTACTCCAGTATGTTACTGTTTTTTTTTCCTAAGGTGTTTTTGGTATATATTGGTTTCCCAGAGGACTATTATGTTTGGAATCACTGTTTGTTGAAGAAAGAACAGGACTAAGTTAACATTTTTTTCTTTGCTTGTTTTTTTTTTCTTCCTGCCGCTGTTGACTTGACCCCCTCCCCCATGCTTGGACCCAATGTCTTGCCATTGCAGTATCATTTTATCCAGCATGCTTCTTGATATGATCTACACTACGAGGATTTCCCTGTTGGGAGAGCACCATGTATATGGAGTCCCCATAACAGGGCTCTGGGGGTACACCTGCAAGCACACTGTACTACAGGATGGGCCAGGGGAGGCTCCATCAAACTGCACCTGGTGAGCGATTTTTTTCTGTCTTATACTTCACACCACATGCGGACACCATCTGGTGT
Organism: Protopterus annectens; assembly: GCF_019279795.1. Classification (NCBI taxonomy): domain Eukaryota; kingdom Metazoa; phylum Chordata; order Ceratodontiformes; family Protopteridae; genus Protopterus; species Protopterus annectens. The sequence continues at coordinate 823,089,938 of NC_056727.1, read as the reverse complement.
GTGTACAGAGGGGCATGAGGTATAACTTGAGGGTACAGCAACCTGTCTGCATCCTCCAGCCTCACCTATCACTGCACAACAATCTCATTTTTGAGAACCATTCTCTACCAGGGCTCAAAGGAAGTCCCCCCCCCCCACTCCCTTCTCAAGAGTATCTGCTCCCATCCTCCCTGCCAGCACTGTCTGTGCCTGTGCCACTAATTTTAACTTCAGTCACCTGGATTGTAGTCAGGGCTTTATCCCAAGAGCTGGTGAGGTTTTACAATTGAAAATGTGTTCTTTTCTTTCTCTGAATTGATTTTTGAGTTACATATGTAAGCACAGGCACCGGAGGGCTTGCCCAGTGCAAAAAAACGTTTTTACATTTTGCATTATTTCTTTCTACCTTTTCTGGAATTGTTTTTGTTTAGGTTTTAGTTTCTTTCATTTTTTTTTCTGTTGTGACTCTGTAGGTAGATAATCTGTCATTGCCTTTAACCTACATGTATTATCATACTAGTTCTGAAAAGCACATAGGGCTCAAAGGCATTAGATGCTAAGCTTTCTGGCTCATCTCTCTTGAAGTTATTCAGCTAGGAGACATTTAGGTGACTTTAGTGATGTTCATCATATTGATCACTGCTGTAGTAGTCTTAGCTATATGGGTTATATTCTGCCTAGGATATAACAGCTGGCCAGATTCCAAACCTTCAGCACACCTGCCACATGCCCAAACTGTCAGACAGCTCGAGCTGAGCTGACTAAAAGATAATTTTGGGTGTAAAGCCCTTCACAGTTTTACTGCCACTGAAGCATACACCCTCCTCTGAGGCTTTCAATGGCCGACGATCAGCTTCTGCTGTCCTTTTCTAGGTAAACACATTTCCTTTTGGGAAACAAAACCTTCCATTTTCTTAATTTTGTTGATGTTTTAATACTTTCATCTTCAGGAAAATTATTTTAAAGCTAGGAGCATTTTGTTTTACTGGACTGTCTCTAGACTGCAATGCATTTTTAAATGGAACACTTATTTTTTTTTTTTTTTTTCTGGCAGTTTAAAAATAGTATAAAGTAACAAAAACATTTTTTGTGTGGGAAAGTGTGTGTATTTTTCTTTTGTTTGGTTGGCATAGTGTTTTAAAGTGCTTTTCACTGTTTTTTTTTTTCTACCAAAAAGTACCTTTTGTGGTCTGTTAGTGTTTACTGGCAATTGTCGCTTGTCTTCATTTGGAAAGAGGGACCATTTTTTGCTTGACCGTGAAACAGACTATCAGTTCCATGGTTAATCCTTCTTCCAGCCACAAAAAGAAAAAGAAAAAAAAAATTAAGCAAACCAGCTTTGCCACCACAGCAAGCTAGCAGTTTGCCTCAGGTGCAGGTGGGTGACTGCTGTGGCCATTTATTGTACAGCAGGCCACTCATCTTTTACCCTGGATCCCTCTAGTTTAGCAAATACAGCCACTGAGGACTGGGGATTAGTAACAAATAATTTGAATATGTAAAAAAATGTTGCAATAAATATTTTATTACATAGATAGAATTATTTAAGTGTATAGTTCTAGTATGTATTTATAAACCTGAGTTGAAAGTATGTCTGAGTACTTTTTAAGGACACGTTTTAAGGAACTGCTATATCTCTAAGCTAAAATGTTAATTGAATTATTGTAGAAATGATATGATTAGCTGGCCATGCTCACATGATTTTACTCTTGTTTTACAGATTGTATATTGCACTGAAGAAAGATTTATATCCGAAAGCTTTGCTGTAATAAATTATTGACGTTCTTGGAGTTGGAATTTTTCTGTTAGTCAGCTTTTATCTTCTAACTTCTGGTTTATCACTACATCAGCTTTTGGTCTTAAGACTGGGGATTAGTCACATCCTCTGCAGCTGTTGGGATCCCCTCAGTATACAAGAGAGAGCCCCTCTTGTCAGTCCTGGGAGAGGGAACAGGAAAGATTTCCCTGTTGTGTCAGAATGCTGTGCCCATCCCAGAGGAAGCAGCTGCTGCCATTAGTAACACGGCTGGCCATATTTATCCTGTCAAAAAGAAACAGAAAGTAAAGCGTGTATCTACTCTTCCTCGTATTTCTCTGAATGAGACTAGTTTACTGAGTCTAGTTCACCGTTTAATTCAGTCTGTCCATCCTTCTTGTAGAGTAGTTTCTGGTAAAAGAACGAGGGAGTCATCTTTTCCTGAAGACAGTAAACATTCTAAATATGAACAGGAAGATGTAGAGGTGGATATTGGGGTTTTCCTCAGATTTGTGTTACAGATTCAGAGAAGAGCTCAGTTTCTGATTCATCATGTAAGGGTTTCCTCTTTCTCTGAGACTATTTCTAGAATGTGCCAGTGTTTTCAGTCAAAGAAAACTGAGGTTTTGGTCCCTCAGAAAATACTATGAGTTGTTACAGAAGCATTTTTCAGAGCCTACACCCATTCATCCTGTTTTATCTGATTTAGAGGATGTGTGTGTTACTGCCTACAATTTTGCTGATAGTCAGACAGCTGCCCCTAAAAAGGCAGATAGAATGTACAAAGACTCTCAGTCTTTTTAATTTTTATACATTATTCCCAAACCTGACCCAGCAGCTACAGATTTAATTAATCCCAATGCTGCTAAGCACTTCATTTACTCCAATCCTATTCTTTCTGATAAGGATGAGAAATGTAATGACAGGTATGGGAGAAAAAGTGTATACTTTTCCAACTTTGATTTTCAGAATTTTGAATTGTCAGGCTCAGATGTTTAAGTTTATTCTGACAAATTGTGAAAGTGTGAGGAATGTTATATCTGCAGTTTCTTCTTGTGAGGAACAATCTGCTATAAATAATTTAGTTTCTTCTACTGCACAAGTCACTATTCATTGTAGTGTGTATGACTCTGCTGATATTTCTTCCAAGGCTATGGCATCTGGTGCTGTTTTGAGAGGGGGGGGGGGTTGCATGGCTGCATTCTCAGAATCTCCCAGATGAATGTTAAAAATGAGATTTTAAATTCTTCCTTGGATTGGGGGAGGGGGTTTATTGGAGGAGAATCTGGGAGATGGAAAAACAAGAAACCAATCCCAATGCTTAGAGATTTGTATCTTATTTGAATATTACTGAAAGACTCATGAGGATTTAACAGCTAAGCATCCTGTGGAACCTCATTCTTAGTTAAAAGGTTTTTATTTTTTTTTTATTTTTAACAAATATAACATGACAGCACACCATGAGCTACTACAGCAGAACTATATTTAAGAAAGAAATTTCACCTGACCTTCATCAGTACCATCTAATATAGTGGTCTGTACAGTGATTTTCAGTTTCATAACTGAAAATGCCTGTTTTACGAGGCTATTACCAGACTTTATTAGCCTGTTTTGAATCACATGTAGCAGGAGATATTGTGTCTGCTTTTGTTGGGCTCATATTCCTTGAAACAAATTCTGAAAGCTTTATTACAGAACTTTTTCCAGTCTGACTTGTTCTTATGAATGCTTGTATCACATGTAATATTAGAGGATGTGCCCACTTTTTCTTGGCTCATATTTCTTGAAAAACATTATAAAAGACCAATCTTCTATTGTTTGGCGAAAAGGATTACAGTGCCTGCCTATAAAAGGGTCATACACATGACTAGTATGACCAGTCCTCATTCTTCTTCCTGATGAAGACAGATATTTTTATATATGCAGGTGGGGTAGTCAGTTAGAGCCAAATTAGGTGACTCCATACCTCTCAACTGTACAGATTTTCACAGAATGTCCAGATTTCTGCTTCATAATTTTGGTCTGTTTTTCAAAAAATGTTGGCTTTCTGGGAAATTAGTGGCAAATCATCAAATATTGAAGTTTGAAAATAATGACAAACATTTAAGTTCCAGACTTCATACCCTTCAGAAAATTCATGCTAATGCCAAACCTGTTATTCTATTAACTGTCTAAGCTTGTAAGATCAATATTTTAAAAGTGTCCATATTTTTGGGCCTTTGTCCCACTTTTATTTACAGCTTTGTCCAGATTTCTTCCTCTAAGAGGTTGGGTGGTATAGGTGAGTCACGTTTTTTGAAAAATACATGCATCCAGAGAAATAGCTTACAGTGTAAACATGCCACAGTACCCCAGTGCTCATTTTTACAGAGTTCATGGATGTACACAAGAAGGAAAGAAATTAAGTACAGTTTGAGACCTTAGAATATTTTGTAAGGGTTTTCTGCCCAAAGAATAAAAATCCACCAAGTGGTGAAGTGCAGACTGTACTAAACTCTTTAATAAAATAAGTATCTCAGATCAGTATAGGCAAACTGTGTCTGTGAGGTAAAGAATAAAGCAGTGTGGACTGTGGTCCTAGGACAAGAGTATAGGCAAACTGTGCCTGTACTGTAAAGAATACAGCAGTGTGGCATGGGTCTCTGGGATAACAGTATAGGCAAACTGTGCCTGTGGGGTAAAGAATATATTAGTGTGCAGTGGAGCCCTGGAATAAGAGTATAGGCAAACTGTAACTGTGAGGAAAAAATACAGCAGTGTGGAGTGGGGCCCTAAGATAAGAGTATAGGCAAACTGAGCCAGTGAGGTAAAGAATACATCAATGTGGAGTGGGGCCCTGGGATAAGAGTATATGAAAACTGTGCCTATGAGGTAAAGAATACAACAGTGTGGACTGGGGCCCTGGGATAACAGTATAAGCAAACTGGGCCTGTGGTGTAAAGGCTACAGCAGTGTGGAGTGGAGTCCTGGGATAACAGTATAGTCAAACTGTGCCTGTGGGGTAAAGAATACATCAGTGTGGAGTGGGGTCCTCGGACAACAGTATAGGCAAACCGTGCCTGTGGGGTAAGGAATACAACACTGTGGAGTTGAGCCCTGGGATAACAGTATAGGCAAACTGTGCCTGTGGGGAAAAGAATACAGTGGTGTGGAGGGGGACCCTGGGATAACAGTATAGGAAAACTGTGCCTGTGGAGTAAAGAATAAAGCAGTGTGGAGTGGGGCCCTAGGATAACAGTATAGGCAAACTGTGCCTGTGAGGTAAAGAATACATCAGTGTGGAGTGGGGCCCTGGGATAACAGTATAGGCAAACTGTGCCTATGCTGTAAATAATACCGACGTGTAGCGGGGACCTGGGATAAGAGTATAGTCAACTGTGCCTGTGAGGTAAAGAATACAGCAGTGTGCAAGGGGGTACTGGGATAATAGTAGAGGTAAACTGTGCCTGTGCTGTAAAGAGAATAGCAGCATGGAGTGGAGTCCTGGGATAACATTATAGGCAAACTGTGCCTGTGAAGTAAAGAATATAGCAGTGTGTAGTGGGGTCCAGGGATAACAGTATAGGAAAACAGTGCATCTGTTGTAAAGAGTACAGCAGTCTGGAGTGGGGTCCTTGGATAACTGTATAGGCAAACTGTGACTGAGATGTAAGAACACAGCAGTATGGAGTGCAGCCTTGGGATAACAGTCCAGGCAAACTGTGCCTATGGTGTAAAGAATAGGGCAGTGTGGAGTCGGGCTCTTGGATAACAGAATAGACAAAGTTCCTGTGATGTAAAGAATACAGCAGCATGGAGTGGGGCACTGTGATAACAGTGTTTTCAAACTGTGCCTGAGGTGCAAAGAATACTGCTGTGTGCAATGGGCTCTGGGATAGCAGCATAGGCAAACTGTTTCTGTGGTGTAAAGAACACAGTAGTGTGGAGTGCAGCCCTGAGATAACAGTATAGACAACCTGTGACTGTGGGTAAAGAACACAGCAGTGTGGAGTGGGTCCTGGAATAAAACTGTGGACAAACTGTGCCTGTGGGGTAAAGGATACAGGAGTTTGGAGTGGGGCCTTGGGATAACAGGATAGGCAAACTGTGCCTGTGGCGTAAAGAATACAGCAGTGTGGAGTGGGACCCTGGGATAACAGTATAGGCAAACTGTGCCCATGGGGTAAAGAATACAGCAGTATGGAGTGGGGCCCTGGGATAAGATTATAGGCAAACTGTGCCTGTGTGGTAAAGAATACAGCAGTGTGGAGTGTGACCCTAGGATAAGAGTATAGGCAAACTGTGCCTGTGAGGTAAAGAATACTTCAGTGTGGAGTTGAGCTCTAGGATAAGAATATAGGCAAACTGTGCCTGTGAGGTAATGAATACAACAGTGTGGAGGAGATCATGGGATAACAGTTTAGGCAAACTGTGCCTGTGAGGTAAAGAATACAGCAGTGTGTACTGGGGCCCTGGGATAACAGTATAAGCAAACTGTGCCTGTGGGGTAAAGAACACAGCAGTGTGGAGTGGGGCCCTGGGATAAAAGTATAGGCAAACCGTGCCTGTGGGATAAGGAATAAAGTAGTGTGGAGTGGGGCCCTGGGATTACAGTAGAAGTAAACTGTGCCTGTGGTGAAAAAGGTACAGCAGTGTGGAGTGGGGCCCTGGGGTAACAGTATAGGCAAACTGTGCCTGTGGTGTAAAGGCTACAGCAGTGTGGAGTGGGGCCCTGGGATAACAGTATAGGCAAACTGTGCCTGTGAGGTAAAGAATACAGCAGTGTGGAGTGGGGCTCAGGGATAACAGTATAAGCAAACTGTGCCTGTAGGGTAAGGAATACAGCAGTATGGAGTGGGGCTTTTGGATAACAGTATAGGCAAACTGATTCTGTGGGGAAAAGAATACATCTTTGTGGAGTGGGACCCTGGGATAACAGTATAGGCAAACTGTGATGTGAGGTAAAGAATACAGCAGTGTGGAGTGTGTTCCTAGGATAAGAGTATAGGCAAACTGTGCCTGTGAGGTAAAGATTACATCGGTGTGGAGTAGGGCCCTAGGATAAGAGTATAGGCAAACTGCTCCTGTGAGGTAAAAAATACAGCAGTGTGGAGTGGAGCCCTGGGATAACAGTATAGGCAAACTGTGCCTGTGAGGTATAGAATACAGCAGTGTGGAATGGGGTCCTGGGATAACAGTATAGGCAAACTGTGTCTGTGGTGTAAAGAATACAGCAGTGTGGAGTGTGGCTGTAGGATAAAAGTATAGGAAAACTGTTCCTTTGGGGTAAAGAATACAGCAGTGTAGAGTAGAGCCCTGGGATAACAGTATAGACAAACTGTGCCTGTGGGGTGAAGAATACAGCAGTGTGGAGTGGGGCCCTGGGATAAGAGTATAGTCAAACTGTGCCTGTGGGGTACAGAATAAAGCAGTGTAAAGCGCGGCACTAGGATGACAGTATAGGCAAACTGTGCCTGTGGGGTAAAGAATGCAGCAGTGTGGAGTCAGGCCCTGGGATAATAGTATAGGCAAACTGTGCCTGTGGTTTAAAGAATACAGCAGTGTGGTGTGAGGCCCTTGGATAATAGTATAGACAAACTGTGCCTGTGGTGCAAAGAATTACAGCACTGTGGAGTGGGACCCTTGGATAACAGTATAGGCAAACTGTGCCTATGGTGTAAAGAATAACAACATGTGGAGTGGGGGACCTGGAATAAGAGTATAGTCGACTGTGCCTGTGAGGTAAAGAATACAGCAGTGTGGAGTGGGGCCCTGCTATAACAGTATAGGTAAGCTGTGCCTGTGGTATAAAGAATACATCAGTGTGGAGTGGGGCCCTGGGATAACAGTATAGTCATCTGCGCCTATGAGGTAAAGAATACAGCAGTGTGGACTGGGGTCCTCGCATAATAGTAGAGGTAAACCTGTGCCTGTTGTGTAAAGAGTTTAGCAGCATGGAGTGGAGGCCTTATATAACAGTATAGGCGAACTGTGTCTGTGAAGTAAAGAATATAGCAGTGTGTAGTGGGGTCCTGGGATAACAGTAGAAGCAAACATTGCCTATGTTGTAAAGAGTACAGGTAATCCGCAGTCAGGTCCTTGGATAACAGTATAGGCAAATTGTGCCTGAGATGTAAACACAGCAGTATGTAGTGCAGCCTTGGGATAACAGTACAGGCAATCTCTGCCTATGGTGTAAAGAACAGAGCAATGTGGAATGGGGCCCTGGGATAACAGAATAGACAAACTGCCTGTGGTGTAAAGAATACAGTAGTGTGGAGTAGGGCCGTGGGATAACAGTATAGGCAAACTGTGCCTGTGGAGTAAAGAATACAACAGTGTGGAGTGGGATCCTGGGATATAAGTATAGGCAAACTGTGCCTGTGGGGTAAAGAATACAGCAGTGCTGAGTGGGACCCTGGGATAACAGTATAGGCAAACTGTGACAGTGGGGTAAAGAATACAGCAGTGTGGAGTGGGGCCCTGGAATAAGAGTATAGGCAAACTGTGCATGTGAGGTAAAGAATAAAGCAGAGTGGAATGTGGCCCTAGGAGTACAGTACAGGCAACTGTGCCTGTGAGGTAAAGAATACAGCAGTGTGGAGTGGGACCCTAGGATAACAGTATAGACAAACTGTGACTGTGGGGTAAAAAATACAAGAATACAGCAGTGTGGAGCGGGGCCCTGGGATAACAGTATAGGAAAACTTGCCTGTGGGGTAAGGAATACAGCAGTGTGGAGTGGGGCCCTGGGATAACAGTATAGGCAAACTGGACTGTGGTGTAAAGACTACAGCAGTGTGGAGTAGGCCCCTGAGAAAACAGTATATGCAAACTGTGCCTGTTGGGTAAAGAATACAGCAGTGTGGAGTGGGGGCCTGAGAAAGCAGTATAGGCAAACTGTGCCTGTGAGGTTAAGAATACAGCAGTGTGGAGTGGGGCCCTGGGATATCAGTATAGGCAAACTGTGCCTGTGGGGTAAAGAATACAGCAGTGTGGAGTATGGCCCTAGGATAAGAGTATAAGCAAACTCTGGCTGTGGGGTAAAGAATACAGCAGTGTGTAGTGGGGCCCTGGCATAACAGTATAGGCAAACAGTGCCTGTGGTGTAAAGAGTACAGCAGTGTGGAGTTGTGCCCTGGGAAAACAATATAGGCAAACTGTGCATGTGGGATAAGGAGTACAGCAGTGTTGATTGGGGCCCTGTGATAAAAGTATAGGCAAACTGTGCCTGTGGGGTAAAGAATACAGCAGTGTAGAGTGGGGCCCTGGGGAAACAGCATGGGCAAACTGTGCCTGTTGTGTAAAGAATACATCAGTGGGGAGTGGGGCCATGGGATAACACTATAAACAAACTGTGCCTGTGGTATAAAGAATACAGCAGTGTGGACTGGGGCCTTGTGATAACAGTATTGGCAAACTGTCCCTGTGGTGTAATGAATACAGCAGTGTGGAGTGGTGTCCTGGGATAACGGTATAGACAAACTGTGCCTATGGTGTTAAGAATACAGACGTGTGGAGTGGGGACCTGGGATAAGAGTATAGTCAACTGTGCCTGTGAGGTAAAGAATACAGCAGTGTGGAGTGGTGCCCTAGGATAACAGTATAGGCAAAGTGTGCCTGTGGGTAAAGAATACAGCAGTTTGGACTGGGGCCCTGGGATAACAGTATAGTCAACTGTGCCTGTGAAGTAAAGAATACAGCAATGTGGACTGGGGTCCTGTGATAATAGTATAGGTATACTGTGCCTGTGGTGTAAAGAGTATAGCAGCATGGAGTGGAGTCCTGAGATAACAGTATAGGCAAAGTCTGCCTGTGAAATAAATACTATAGCAGTGTGGAGTGGGATCCTGGGATAACAGTATAGGCAAACAGTGTCTATTTTCTAAAGAGTACAGCAGTCTGGAGTGGGGTCCTTGGGTAACAGTATAGGCAAACTGTGGCCGAGATGTAAAGAACACAGCAGTATGGAGTGCGGCCTTGGGATAACAGTATAGACAAACTGTGCCTATGGGGTAAAGAACAGAGTTGTGTGGAGTGGGGCCCTGGGATAACAGAGTAGATAAACTTCCTGTGGTGTAAACAATACAGCTGTGTGGAGTAGGACGTTGAGATAGCAGTATCGGCAAAATGTGCCTAAGGTGGAAAGAACACAGAATTGTGGAGTTGGGCCCTGAGATAACGGTGTAGACAAACTGTGACTGTGGGTAAAAAACACAGCAGTGTGGGGTGGGGCCCTGGGATAACAGTATAAGCAAACTGGGCCTGAGGTGTAAAAAATACAGCAGTGTGGACTGCGGCCCTAGGTTAACAAAAGCAAACTGTGCCTATGGGGTAACAAATACAACAGTGTGCAGTGGGGCCCTGGAATAACAGTGTAGGCAAACTGTGCCTATGGAGTAAAGAATACATTAGTGTGAAGTTAAGTGGTCCTGGGATAATAGTATAGGCCAACTGTACCTGAGGCATAAAGACTACAGCAGTATGGAGTGGGGCCCTGGGATAACAGTATAGGCAAACTGTACCTGTGATGTAATGGGTACAGCGGTGTGGAGTGGGGCCCTGGGATAACAGTATAGGCAAACTGTGCCTGTAGTGTAAAGAATATGGCATTGTGGAGTGGGGTCCTGGAATAACCATGTACACTGTATTACAAATTACAGAAATTACTTTAAATGCAGGAAAGTCACTCAAACATCTACAGCTGGTTGCTGTGGGATATCCACATTGAGAGGGAGAATGCCACTGGTCTCAGAACATGACTGTATGTTGTTCTAGTATCCACAGTGAGATGGAGAATGCCCCTGGTCTCAGAGTGTGATTGTATGTCGTTCTAGTATCCACAGTGAGAGGGAGAATGCCCCTGGTCTCAGAGTGTGATTGTATGTCGTTCTAGTATCCACAGTGAGAGGGAGAATGCCCCTGGTCTCAGTACATGATTGTATGTCATTCTAGTATCCACAGTGAGAGGGAGAATGCCCCTGGTCTCAGAACATGATTGTATGTCATTATAGTGTCCACAGTGAGAGGGAGAAAGCCCCTGGTCTCAGAACGTGATTGTATGTTGTTTTAGTATGGGGTCTTCACTGTCCAACGTCTTCTTGGGTCTAGCAGTTGTGAGGGCTCTTCTCTTCTCATGTTTCCTCTCTTCAGCATGTTAAACAAGATTGCTACCATGAGAAGAAGCTGTTACAGGATATCCAGTGTCTTTACAAGGAAGAATTTCTGTGAGAAAAAATATTTTAATATCTTCTCATGTATATAAACTACATGTAGTTAACAGCATGCTCACAGAGACCAATACAGACAAAATACAAGCAGCCTTTGGCAATATTTGCAGATGTATTTGAAAAGTGGCATCTTGTTCAACCCTTGAGAAAGGGTATTGGTTAACAGTCGCCAAAATTTTATTTTCATATCAACTACCCTGTTTACAAGTGAGCCAGCACTGCTGACACACATTATGCTTAAATAATGTTCTTCAGTTTGATTCTTGGCTGGAATGTTTTCTGACTAGACTCTGTGTATTCTCTCAATGTACATTTATTTTCATTGCGTGCTCCATATTCCTTCTAAATCCTATAAATATGACAATCATCCAGCTTTCCCTTATGAGTGAGTGTCATGTGTAAGTCAGTTTGAGTTCATCCTACAATGCACTGGCATCATATCCAAGATCAGTTTATCTGCCTTGAACCCAGTTAGTAGTAGTAGGATAGTTTCAGTCTCCAATGTGACACTGAACTTGATAAAGTGGGTTCTGGATAATAAATGAATGAATGTAAGATACTGTTTTTCGAGGTAATGGAACATGCATGTTGTACTATTCCATGGTTACTGCAATCCGTATTAGCCACAGTCTTAATCCCAGACATCCCTTAATATTTAGTAAACAGCAGAACCAAAACATTTAGTATCCATAGGTGCTAGCATAACTAAGGCAGGGTGAAAGGACACATGCTGTTATGGTGTGCGATTGGTAGGAACCAGTGTTGCAGGATTACAGAACTGGAATTCATTTCTGAAGCATGAAGAACATTGCAGCTTCACAAAAGAATGCTAATGCTGCATTTGCAGTTATGGCTGATGTAGACTGTGTGTGGTAAATTGACTGTGACAAGCTGGTTTTGCTCTTAAACTTAAAATTCAGTATTGTGGGTGGCACAAGTTTGAGAAACTGCACAGGGCACCAGATGAGCTAGCTACAGTTCTGAGTGCCAAGCATGGAACCTTTCTCCAGTAGATATCAAAACTGTATCTGTGCCTTCAGTCACTAAGTTTGTGACTGTACTAAACAGACAGCAGGTCACTGAAGCTACGTGCAAATATAGCGATGCCTTTGCTTAAATATATGTATTATGTTTAGTAGACTTACATAAACTTATATTTTTCTGTGCTCTACCATCATAAGGTTTGCAGCTCTAAAAACTTTAATTCAGTCCTATCGTTAAATATACATGAAAACAGTGGTAATAGTAGGCTAAAGCAAACTGAGTAACAAAAAGGAATGCTTTATTTTTTTTCTTATTTTTTTCTCTTCTGTGCTGTTCATCTGCGATCCCTATGTTTGTTGACATGGTTTGAGTAACTTTTATCTTTTAGAATTTAAAAGAACAAGGAATGTCTTGTGAATTATGATGGATCTGTAGACTTCTGTCTTCTCTTGTAAATGTAACAAAAAAAGATGAAAAAGCAGGAATTGTCCTTCTTCGTGGATGTAATTGCTGTAACCTCTGATGGAATTAATGAATTACATATCTCTAAAACACCAGGATTGAGCCAAGGGAAAGAAGCAGGCTTTGATATGTATTGTCAATTAACCTTTTGTTCCTGAAGAAACATTGTTACAATGAGTAAAAGAACAGGTTCAGCCACTTGCAGTTCTCCAGAGTCAAGAAAATTATGTCATGTGATGACCATTAGGGAAAAAGATTGTATATAACTGTGTTATGCTCTGCTATGGTTAATGCAGTCTTGTTTGTGGTGGACCAGTCTATGAGAACTAGTTGTTAATATAGTTAACATAACACAGTTAGGTACAGTTTTTCTGCAGTAAATGATAACCAGGGAACTTGGGTATCTGGAGCTTATATTTTTTTTTTAATGTATGCCAGCCTACATAAATTTTAATGTGTATTTGCACTGCTTTCTTTATCATTTAAGTAAAGCTCATTTATTAACCTATAATCTCATGTGACTGTCATCCATTATTTATGTATTATATTTACACAGTCATATTTATCTAAAAAGAAGATAATCATTATTTACACTATTTAATAAACTGTGTAGCACACATCTCATATTAGATTAATTAGGCCTATTACCAGCAAAAAAATACCAATGTTTATGATTTCATATTTGGTTTAATTTAAGAGCAGCAGGTAACTGAAGGTCTTTGATCCTAACTCATAGTGATGGCAGGTGTGTGTGTGTGTGTGTGTGTGTGTGTGTGTGTGTGTGTGTGTGTGTGTGTGTGTGTGTGTGTGTGTGTGTGTAAATAATACTTTGTGTGAAAAGGAATTACCATGGATAAACGAGCACTGGGAGACATTGATTCACAGAGAGAAGGAGCAGTGAAAAAGGGTCCTTGGGATGCTTGGCCAAAGACTCAGCTTTGTAATTAGCACTTATTCAGTCCATTCTAGATGTGGCTGTTGGATACCCATACCCAGGACAGCAGTGCATATTTCCTTAATGTTCTTGCGGTCAAGTTGTACTTTGTGAAATAATTATTGAAATAGACTTGTGTGCACTTTCTTGCTTTTGCTTCACCTTTGATTAGTAGCGGTGAAACTCAAACCCTATCAGTGTCAACCATCTTGATTTCACAGTGGGTAGTTTCCTACCATTTGGGTGCCATGATAGTGGCAGCAGTATGATTGTCCCCACAACAATGGAGCCAGTTGTACTGTCCTGCCATCACACTGTCACACTGCAACAAGCAAGTGAACATACCAAGCGCCTGGTTCCTAGTACCTTTCAAGGAAAACAAGAATAAGCAAGAACCAACAGTTAAATCTATCCAACTATAAACCCTTTTCCCCCATATTTCCACATGGGGTCAGGATGATACATCAACACTAGCAGTCATCTGGAGCCAAATGTTCAGAACACTAGGTGGTTAATCCTGCTGTGGTTCTTTTTCCGTACCGCACACACTCACACCTTATTCAGCTTAGAGTGTTCAGTTCAAATACTGCATATCATTGGAATGTGGGTGGAAACAAAATCACCTGGAAAAAAGCCAAACAAACACAGGGAGGACATGCATACTCCACACAGGGAGGACATGCATACTCCACACACAAAGCATCCCAATCAAGAATCAAACCAGAGGAACTCTTGCTGTGAGGCTAAGATTCTACTTGCTGAGACACTGTGCCACACTATGAGCCAATGGTTGAATAAGAACATTTAATTACTAATTAAGTAACAACCAGTCTCTTCAAAACCCCAATCAATAGAAAAAAACAGCAAAACTAAATAAAATATTGAAAGCTGAAAAACTGCTTATTTATTTTACAATATTTGTTTCAAACTCCTTCAATCTCTAACATATGGTAAAAACTGTTGTAAAATGCAGGCTTGACTATTAATAAGATCATAGTTATGATTTGTCATATAATGTGCACAGCAGTAGGTCTATTTTCCTTCTTTCAAATAATATTCCTAGGATGTTCTTGTAACCGTGCTTTAAATTTGCCTTAGATCTCACTGATTTGAAACCACATGGACATTTAACAGCATACTATACTTTATTTATTATGTACTTATTTGTCTTTTGTTAACCGGGTTAGTCCAACTGGACCACTGGCCCATTTTCAGTGGAGACCCAAAGGAAAATGTTCCACACACACAAAGATAGTAATAACAAAGTTACATTCAAGTAATAAGAATATGAGTACATTCTTGCCATAATGGAAAATTAAAAAAATGCATACATAAGATGAATACATAATTGCATATATTCATGCAAGAAATTAAATTAATAGATGATAAAATTTAGCATAGAAACAGTCAGAAAAAAAAGAAAAAAGGATTTGCAATAGGTCATTGTAAGGAAGAGAAACATATGCCCCCAAAACATCTAAGTAACTTAATCAAGTTGGTAGTGAGGCAAAAAGAGGTATAAAGTAAGAGGAGTAAAAATAAAGAGGAGGGATGTATAGGCGAGTCAGGAGAGTGAAGGAAATTGTCATAAGAAGAGAGAGGAGGGGTGCTGATGACTGCAAACTGGGAATGGTCATTGGGTCCTCTAATGGTGTCAACATCCGGCAAGAGGGACTTATACAGACTAATGCTTGGTGCCAAAGTCATGGTCTTAAACAAAATGCAAAACAAAATGCATTATCATCCCCTTCCACAAGGGCGATATTCCTGCAAAATACCACATCAATAACAATACCCTAACCACCCATTCAAATGGTGAGAGACCTGGGCACACAGGTTGTCAGCAACCTCACCTTTAATTATCATGTCTCCACAGTGCTAATCGGGGCATTTATATTGCTCATCTCATAAGTAAGGATATTGCTTCCAGAAAAAAAAGAGGTTATATCCTCCCTGTACTCTTCCCTCATCAGGCCAATAATAGAGTACAATGCTGTCTTTGGAATGTTCCTTTCCAAGCATTTACAGCAAATGGAGAGACCACAAAGGTTCCTTACAACAAAAATTTATGGTCTCCAGCATCTGTCACATGTGGACAAACTGAACTCACTGTCACTTTACTCTGTGTCATGCAGACTACTCTGAGGTGACCTGTGCCTTGCATATAAGGCAATCTCTGACCCTGCATTAATGGGAATGCTGCACATTCAGAACTCAAATGGCACATGGGTCACTCACTGTAAGGACCTTAACCTGGCATGCAACATAAAAAAAAAACTGCTGGAGGGACAAATTTGTCTGTCAGAGGTTGCCTCACCTTTGAAACAGGCTTCCAATTCATGTTAAACAGAGCCCCTTGTTGACCCTATTTAAGTACCCTTTGGACAACTGGATGGATAATCAGAAATTCACTACTGGGGTCCCAACTGTGTCCATCTTGGACAGGGACAGTAGGTGTTGATTTTAGTGTCTGTTTTAAATGGACAATCTTGAGAACAAGGGTTGAACTTGGCTAAGCTTGTAAGGGTCCTAGGGCCATTAGCCTAGTAACCTCCTATGATCCTATAATCCTGTGAACAAAATACATTGTTAATTTGTTGATCATTGTGTGTGATGCTATGTAAAATATACACAATTTGGAATCTGTCTGAATGTATTCAGATATGTGAGAAAAGCATGCTAATGTTATTTCTGCAGAACTGAAGCATTACTGGTTTTCTTCGACCATTGAAATATCTACTGCATAGAGGAACTTTAGTTTTATGGCAGGACGTAATCTGTAATCTTCTAAATGTTATGCTCACACACTCAAACATGCACATATACGCATGCACACTGTGTCTGTCTTTAAGATGTGGTTGTCATACTAAGCATCTGAGCTGCAAACTTTCTTTCTGCACTGACATTTTCAAATATCTTTTTTAGCCAATAAAAAAGATATAATGTATTACCCTTCAGGCACAAGTGGATATTTAAGCTCTAGATCTAACATCAGTTTATAACTCCCAATGAAGGGCTCCTGTAATCCTGAAAGCTTGAGTAATTACAAAACATTTGTTGGCCAAAGAACACTACCTCTGTGTTTCAGTATCTTTGTGTTTTTTTTTGTCTTCCAACAATAATTTCCAACTTTTTTCCACAAAATTATGGGTGTGCTGATGTAATAAATCTTATTCTTACAAATAAAAAAACAAATTTATCATTACTGTGAAAAATATGATTATTGTAACAACACTCTCTGTTCAACCCAAGTAAACAAAAAAGGCATTTTCAATGTCACAAGGAAAAGAATTCCTCAATAAAAAAACATAGAAATAGTCTTAGCAGGCCTTCTAATGTGTACCACATCTCTATATGGTAAGGATTTCAATAGATGTAGTGGTGATAATTTATTTATTTAATAAGCCATGATGTAAGCATCTAATATATATATATATATATATATATATATATATATATATATATATATATACTGCTTCTTTTTGCTTTTGTCGTTTTTGCATTATATTTACTGCAGCTTTGTCTTGGCTGAAAAAGTGCCTCTTGCTTTTTAGTCTTCCCACATGCTCACTAGAAAAATAACAAAAAATAAATGAATAACTAAATAAAATAAAAAAAAACAAACTTCATTTATTTTATGAACTGCTGTATGGATACATTTTGTCAGCATTTAACAGTTACCAACAGCACATTATTTATTTATTTATTATGGTTTGTTAACCCAACATATCTCATTGAGACATTCCCAGTTTATATGGATGACACAAACAGAAATCTGAAAATGCAGTAAACAGATTTCCTTATGACAAGCTATCTTTCTGTGTTGCATGAGATGAGTAGTTCCCTATAGTTGAAGTCACATATATGGAGCCCAATATAGTGTCAGCACAGACCTGCTTCTCCAGGGATTAACAAAGCATCCAACCTAAACTGAAAAGTTGACATGCCAGATAGTGTAACACTACCCTTGTTCCCCAACTTTTACCCCAGTGCTGAATTACTCATCTCTCCAGAGCCTAGGTGTGATGTCAGTTGTTTAACGTCTTGAAACCTGTCACAGTCACACTAAAATCCTTTTGTTGAGAATTAGAATGTTCTTTACACTGACACAAATTACTTTAAAGTATGGCTTTAGAACAGAAAAATAATGTATTATATTTAGCCATGTATATGTGTACATGACTGTGTGTGTGTGTGTGTGTGAATATATGAGAGTGCAATATTTACAAGCTTTTTGCTATGAGGTACATTTTGCTAAAGTACAAAGCTAATGTTATAATAAAGGTTCTCAGGCTTCTTGTCTTTAGCTGTAAAAGAGGCTGTCATTTCCATATAGAAAATATCAGTGCTTTTAACAAGCGAGAGGGTGTATTGACTTACCAGTTCTTCTAATCAAAGTATGACATATCCATTTTGAAACAAGTTTTATGAATGAATGGGTCCCTTTACTGTGACCCAAATGACACTGTAAAGGTACTAGCAAACAAATTCCCTGCAAACATCGCCAACAGAACACCTTTTCCAATACCACTTATCCTAGATTCCCTTATCCCCCAGCATTACTAAAGAGCATGTCCTTAAGTATTATCTAAAACCAAAAACAATTCCTCCATGGGTCCTGATAACCTACTTGGGTACTTATTAAACATCTCTTGCCACACCATTTGTCAGATTGTTTCACCTAAGTCTAGCCATATGGCATGTACCCGAATCTTGGCACACTGCGCTGTTTACCTGAATATTGGCACATTGCACTGTATATCTGAATTTTGGCACACTGTGCTATGTACCTGAATCGTGGCACACTGTTGTTGTGATGCCCATTCATAATGGTGACCCTAGCACTGACCATGGAAACTGCAAACTAGTCAGCCTTGTGAATCTGATCTGTAAAGATTTGGAGAGTGTCATAACTAGTCACATTAATTATGATATTACAAGTTTCATTAAGCCTAACCCCCAACAGTTTGGCCTCATGAAAAGCAGACCACGCCAGATAAACCTTGTTAATTTCTTCAGTAGGGTTTCACAAGCTGTTAACCGTAGTCATGCTGTTCATGCACCTTTTCTTGATTTGGCTAAATCATTTGATACCATGTCTGGAATTGTAAGGAAACTATCATCCTTATACAAACAGAATGCCACTTGGCTAAAAGACAGAACCCATATAGTTATTGTTGCTGGTTTTCTCTTCAGGTAGTGCTAAGCTAACCAGTTGGGCCCCCAGTGGTCTGTGCTGGTTTCTGTTCCGTTTGCCATTTACTTCTCTGATCTCAAAAATGATAACTAGGACATTTGCAGATGGCTGTAAACTGGGTGTAACAGTTAAAACTTCCTGCAGATATCTGCACCCTTCGGAAAGAGCTTACCTTAGTTGACCTTACCTGTTGACTTGAAAATTGGCTTAAATGAAATACTGAAAAATATAGTATTCCTTGTTTTGGAAAACAGAAGTTACCCACAATGTACAATATAGATAGTACACCATTACAAAATGAAAAAGTAGTCAGGGATCTGGCCACTTGGATTGACAGTTCCCTTATCTTTGATCATCACATGGAACTATTGTCAGTAAATCCTTCTATTTAGCACACCTAGTAGCCAAAGGTATTTCATCTAGATCCAAAGATGTTATTGTCCTCCTATACTCAGCACTGATCAGATGATGATTATAGAAATAAAAGTACAAAAGTACCTTAAAGCCAAAGAATTCCAAGTAAAACGTAGAACAAAAGCACAAAACTCCAGGTATTCACCACAACATTTTAATCGTCAAGTATGACACAGAAAGCTTTCGAGTAGAACTCTTTTCTCAATTCATGAAATCAACAACATAAATTAATTTCATTTTTAAAAAACATTTCAACCAATCCGCTCAAATAATCAATTAATTAAATAAACTGAATTAAAGTGCCCTGTCTCTTAAACATATAATGAATAACATATACCTATATAAATGCAAATATACATAAATATAACTATAAAAATACAATAAAAAATAAACATTTAAAAGCTCAAATCATTTCATGTCATGTAAACCTGGAAGATGGTCTGCTCGAAAAAAAATTTTCTTCCAGGTTTAAATTCTGCTGTCAGTATCAAACCTGTTTTAAAACAAAGACATGAAATTATTTGAGCTTTTAAATGTTTATTTTTTATTGTATTTTTATAATTATATTTATATAAATTTGTATTTTTATAGGTATATCTTATTCATTATATATTTAAGAGACAGAGCATTTTAATTCAGTTTATTTAATTAACTGATTATGTGAGCGGATTGATAGAAATGTTTTTTAAAAATTTAGTAATTTATGTTGTTGATTTCATGCATTGAGAAAGAGTTCTACTCGAAAGCTTTGTGTGTTCTACTTGACCATAAAAACATTGCTGTGAATATCTGGAGTTTTGTGCTACTGTTTATAGAAACAAAGATGCATTTAGTATGTGTCTCACATGATAGCTCATCAAACTCGAAATTCCCTAGAGTGCCCTGAAAAAAGATCACTGGTGTTAAGAACTTTAGTTATGAGGAGAAACTGAAAACCCTGTCCCTGTAATCTGTGTTGTAGACTCCTGAGATGTGTTTTGTGCCTCATTTACTGTGCTACTAGACATTTTGTGGTACCTGACCTCCTATATCTCAATGAACCAAACAGCTCAGCTAACACTAGAACCAGAGATCTGAACCTTCTTCAGGAAATAAACAGAAGACAGTTGAGAGAGTAATTCATCTTAACACCTCATCATTCTCTAGAATTAACTTTCTCTGCGTGTTAACCAGTGTGATTCTATGACCAGATTTCAAAAGACTAGCTCCAGCTGGAAGAATCTTAGTCTGGTGTAAGCCTGTTCTGATTCCAAAAGACTTGTTCTTTGTATAAGTAGCTTATTCTAATGTAAGGTTTATCTGTAAAGTAGGCTTACACCAGAGTAAGTCACTTAACCGAGATCAAGTCTTTTGGAATCAGGCCCTGTATCATGCTTCACATTAAACCTGGATGACTGGATAAGTGCTCTTAAATTTATCCTTAGAGTAACTAACCTCGCCCACCTTGAGAGAGAAAGGAGGTAAAGTCAGAGGGTAGGTATTGGTGAGGCATATATGTTCATTTAGACTAAAATAGTCATAAACTTTTTGAATCCTATGAAGAGATCAGATAGGCTATTCTGAGGAAATATAAGACTATTACAAACTGAAAATCAACAAGTAAGGTTAGTAGATATGGCATGGATTAATTTGATG
The DNA here is from genome assembly GCF_019279795.1 of Protopterus annectens. Taxonomy (NCBI): domain Eukaryota; kingdom Metazoa; phylum Chordata; order Ceratodontiformes; family Protopteridae; genus Protopterus; species Protopterus annectens. Next base: position 823,069,368 of record NC_056727.1, on the reverse strand, counting down.
TCAATTTATGTTTCTAAAGGTACTGATCTTAAGAGACCAGTCTGTCAGGCTAAAATCTCAGTTGGATTTTATATTTACTGATTGAAGTAAAATATATTTCAGTATTGCACAGACTGAGACATTTCTCTGTTATACCTTTTCAGTCCGAAAAGTGTTCTTCCATTAATATATATATTTTTCTTATAATGAAATTAAATAAAGTAGTTCTCATTTTCTCTTATTTAAATCTTTACAGGTGCTAGATGTTTTATGTTCACTGTGTGTCTGCCATGGAGTAGCTGTACGGTCCAACCAGCATCTAATCTGTGACAACCTCCTACCAGGTCGAGATCTACTTTTACAGACACGACTTGTTAACCATGTCAGCAGGTGAGACATGTCAACTTGTAGGTTTAATATAACAGGTAATTACAAGGTACAGTATCTTGCACAGGTGATTATAAATGTGTTTCATTATGTTTCTTTTGCTTTATCCAAGAAATGATAAAAATACAGCATTGCTTCTCCATTTTTTTTGTTCATTTTCTGTTTAATGCTTATATGTTAAAGCTTGCTTCTGGTTTCTGATACCAAACTCCACTCCAATCCTTTCAAAAATTCCTGGTGTATATTCATTTGCGTAACATTAATTTGTGTATTAGTTTCACTTACCTTGTGTAAATAGAAATACACACACACACACACACACACACACACACACACACACACACACACACACACATGGCTACGCTCACATGCACATGTAAGTATATATGTGCATGTGTGTATTTATGGTTATAGTTTGATTCATCTCAGTATCACAGTGTCAAACGCATAAAATCTGATGCAATGCAGAAGAACGATATTGTTGAGCACGCAAAACATTGAATGCAGAAAAGATCACAAAAAGAAAATACTTTCTTTTTATGATCCTTACACTAAAACTCCTCCTTAACCCTAACCTCTAATTGTTAGAGATAGGGTTGGAGAGGGGCAGGGTTAAGGTTAGCAAATGTTACTGGGCTGGTGCAACATCCTATCTTGGCTGAATCTCTTTTTGCACTTTTTACTAAATGGTTTGTCTGTGCTCCTTTTTACTCTTTGCTTGGATGTTGTTTGGGATATTTTGCAGGCACCTTAATGTTTATGGATATTAGCAGGTTTAAGTCCTGTGTTTCTAAAGTATAGCCAAACATTCCAACTATGATATACTGACAAGGTCACAAAAAGTCCAGAACATTGCATGTCTACAGCTAGTGGGGTTTCACTTTACTGTATTGAATGTAGCATAAAGACTTAAAAAGTAAAAACACATGAGCATTCAGGAGCCATATAGCTGAAACACTTTTATGTCGTTAACAGGGTCATTTGTGTAAATCCACTTCATGAGGTTTAAGTTATTACACAGTGAAGACTACAAGTTAGCTGAGTCTTTCTTGAAGTTTATATATATACATATATATATATATATATATATATATATATATATATATATATATATAAAGGGTCGAAAATCCCAGAACTCGAAACCGCAATTGTAAGATCACGGTACAGTGAAGATGGGAATATTTGCCCTTTCCTCACTGTAGTGCAATCTCGGAGTTGGAATATATATTTAGCAGGGGGGTAAATTGCGGATTAGAGTTCTGGGATTTTTGATCATGTCAGCATTTGGTTAGATAAACTTTCATTTATCTAATATAGACCCTATATATATATATATATATATATATATATATATATATATATATATATATATATATATATATCTATGCACACACACAAACACACAGTGTGTGTTTTTGTGCGTGTCTGTGTGTGTAAAATGCTGACAGTGCAGACACAACTGTCATTTTTCCAATAAATATGAGTAGCAGAGACCCTGCTATTATAGGTTCATAGGTGTGTACTAGGCTAATGGCCCTGGGGCCTTTACAAGCCTAGCCCATAGAAGTGCCCTGGTATTGTGCTGCCCGTCATTAGTTCCCAGTGCCTCTATCAAGTAGACCCACTGGAGTGATCCCCGGGGTGAACTTTCTATTTCCCATCCACTCATCAAGATTTCTTTTGAAGAGGGCTAGTGAGGTGCTCTGCTTGACATGTATGGGAAGTCTATTCCAGACCATGGGCAGTCCCTGGGTTATGAACCTGTCCCCTCAGTATATTCTGTTGATTGTGGTCATGAAGTTAATGTCTCTGGAGTGTGTGGTGTGGAGGGATTGAGATTTCTTTAGATGTAGCTTTTCTAACAGAGCTGGGTCAGACATGGCTTTGTAAGTCAAGCAGAGATCACCTCTTAGTAGATGATATGAGACTGAGAATAGCTGGAGTTTTATTAGTGCTTCCATGTCTATTGTAGCACTTTCCACAAGACATTCCAAGGTACACAGTCAGATGCCTTCTTAACTTTTACAGTGCATACTAGACAGTAATGGTAAATTCTCATGACCTTTCCAACATCTGTGCAAAGACAGAGATATGACTTCCTGCTTTGTTTCACTCATACAGAAAGGAATCTGTCCTGTAAATCAGTGGCTTACTATTGTATTCAGTTTCCTTTCTAGCATCCTGGTATGTGTTTTTTTTTGGCGGGGTGTAAGAAATTTGACCCATCTAGAACTGGAAGTATTTTTTCTTTTGAGTTGGACTTGCTGCCTGTCATGACTTTCAAGTGTGTTTCAGGAACTTAGTCAACTACAGTAAATGTGACTGCATCGATGTGTATGTTTGTGTGTCTATGTGCCTCTGTTATGGTTGTTAGTATATCAGTGCTTGAAGGCCTAGAATGACGTGTAAATCTCAGTTGTGTACGCTAATTAGTTTCAAACAATTCATTACAAATTAGTTGGGTTTTATTCCCACTGGAACACTCATGAAACAACACAGTTGCGTGTGTCTGTGATGGAGGTAAGGGTAGTGGCTGTCCTGGGAGCAAGCTGTTAGTGGGTTCGATCCACACCTCAGAAGACTTGCCAGCTGTGAGCAAATGCAGTGTTGGGATTTTTTTAGGCAGACGTGGTTGATATTGCAGATGCTTAAGTAAATGCCTTTTAAATGTTAGAAAATGCAGTTCAGAGGACTTTTTTTTTTCTTTTTCAACTTGCTAGTGTTTTATTTTTCTTTTTGTCTTTCAAGTTTGGTTTAAGGGTCAGTCTAGGAATTGCTCTGGGCACAAGGTGACCTAGATACTGCTCTGATTATACCATCCTGGAAGTTCTTCAGTATCACTTAGGTCAAATTACAAACACACACACACACACACACACACACACACACACACACACACACACACACACTCAAATACATAAAACATCTTCTGCTTAGGCATCATTAAAATTATTGAACTGAAGCTATAGTTTTTATGTGAGACACAAATCCAAGACATCCCATATATGGTGCTGGTGTTATCAGCTGCTGGACCAACAAGAGCCTCTGGACAGATAGATATTGAGTTTTTCTTCAAGATCCTTATCCTTTCAACTAGGAAACTCACAGCATTTTGGTTAAAGTCAAATTACAGATACATAAGGCACAGTATGATGGAGATCTTCAGTTTGAGTCCTAAATGAGAGTTATTATAACCCTGTTGTTTCTATAATTCTAACAGTGCAAAAGTAGAGGGCTTTCTCTGTATTTGTGTGTGTGTTTGTAATTGAGCCTTAGTTACCATGCGGGGGTGGGGGGGTTCCTAGCTGAGAGGATAAGACTCTTAAGGGAAACTCAATACTCAACAGACCTTAAGTTTTGAGTCCCAAATGAGTGCTGATATAATCCTTTCACTTCTATGAGTATTACACACTCTAAGCAGGGGACTTTCAATGTATTTGTGTATACATGTGTGTGCACACGCGCTCGCACGCATGTGTGTGTGTGTGTGTGTGTGTGTGTGTGTGTGTGTGTGTGTGTGTGTGTGTGTGTGTGTGTGTGTGTGTATGCAATTTGACCTTAAATACCTTGCTAAAGGTTTCTTAGCTGAAAGAATAAGGCTCTAAAGGGAAAACTCAACAAATATCTGTCCAGGGGTTGTTGTTGGTTTAGTGGTCATAATACCAGCATAGTATAGTAGAGGTCTTGGGTCTGAGTCCCTAATGACATCTAATATCTGTTCACTTCTATGATTCTTTTGGTATCATTCAGCTAATTGGTCTAGCTCAAAAACTGAAAGTGCCCTGAGAAGTTAATTCTGTATTACTCTTAGTTTTGTCAGGTCATCAGACTCCCAGGTGAGTTCTGTACAAAACTATGAATTACTGTACATGCTCCCCCAAATACACAAGCACCCACAAACACAAAAACAGTTCTTTCTGACTTGCAGTGTAAATAAAAGAGGTGAACTGTGAAAAATCCTCTCTGAATTAAAATTTTGTTGTAGTACGTGAAACCCTGCAGTTACACTCAGAATTCAGGAAGAAGACCGATTTTTGAAGCACCCTTCTGATGTAAAAACCTTACAGTGCTATTAATTTCTTGTCTCATGCTATAGCAAGTAGCTACCGTGAACAGCTATGAAAAGTTAAAAACAACTTTAAAAGCTATAAAACACTTCAGATTACTTCTTTTCTTACGTGCGTATGTGGGTATGCCAGTATGCAATGTATTACAGCTTTTATAGCTCTTACAGGATCAGACATACACCTCCTGTTAGCCACTGTCTTTGCATATCAGTGGGTATTACAACCTTTATGGCTGTAAAGCACTTCATGGTCCTAAAGCTTCTTTTTTCTCTCTCTGTCTGTCACTTTAGCTCTCACTCTCTCGTAGTACATTGGAGCAGCTAATGCTCCATTTACTACAAAGACACATCTAGCAGCACTGCCTTACTGCTTTTAAAGCTGAGTAAACATAGATTTCCTACACTTTTGTCTTTCTCTCTTTGTCTCTCTCTAAATCTATAACTGGTAGTACATGGAGCAGGTGAATGTCCCTGCACTATTAAAATTATGATCAGAGCCTTCTAATCATAACAAAGTGGCTATATGTTGTCAGAATTAATGTCATAATTTATCTCTCTTGCTTCACCTTGCTCTACTCTCAGAAAACATTCTTTGACATCATTCTTGACCACACAACACATGGGATTATAAACTAGTCTTCAGTGTTAACTGAGATGTTATATGTTCAGGAATTTGGATGTCAAGAAATTCACCTCAACAGAGCAAAGCAAAGCTAGGGAAGTGAATTTCTTGATATCCAATGTAGAGAATATATAACAACTGTGGTATGATTGTAAAGCCCCAATGATAATTCTTTGTAGTAAATGCAGCTTTAACTGTTCCAGTGTACTACTAATTACAAAAGAGTGTAGGAGTGCAACCAGTTTTACACCATTTAAAGGAGTAAAACATTTAGTGCTACCATACAGACAATGGCCAGAAGCTGTGTCCCACTGATGATCAAACAGTTTTTTATAAACTTCACTTAGCCACATTTTTTAATATAACTGTGAAGTCTTTTACAGCTTTTAAAGCTGTGGCAAACTGGTAGTGAGCACTATTAATGCCATGCAGTGAAACTACTACCTAACTGTTGTGAAAGGTGCATAATAAAAGTTTCTTAAGCGCCTTTTTAAAATCAGAAACATGCTAAATGATTTTTTCCTAATTTAGACTGTACTGCAACTTGGCTATGGTTACAGACTCAATCATAATCCAGTATATTCTACATTATTTTGTGATGTTCACACAGGCATAAAAGGAGAATGTACATTTAAAGAACGTGAAGCTTTTAGTCAGCATTATTTAAAGGACATGAAGCAGCTGCCCCTGCGCAATTTGTAGTTTGTCAGGATGGGTACCAGAAATGATGAAAGGCAGCATTAATAGTAAGAATGACTAGAAATGCAGCCTTTTTCTTCTTCTTCTTCCAAATGAGACACTCTTCTTAAAAATTACTGGTTATAACAATTTTAACCCACATAAGAGAGCTAAAACTAGCAATGAGGTAAATGTAGGTTTAACTGAGATACAAGGAAATCTGAGAGACAATCTGTTATGTAAATATGTTTTATACACAAGTAAGATAAAGCTTACATCAGAACTTATGTATACTATCCACTGGGGACTTTTTATACTAATGTGTAAAAACTGTGGCTGAAAATCAGCTTATGTTGCATCACAACTACTGGCACACTTGGAAGGCATATGTCCATTAATGGGGTAGAATGCATAATGCTTCCTGTATGTGTGGCTAATGAAGTCTGATTAAGTGCCTTTTTCTGACTGTGACACAGACGTATTAAGAGTTATCAGTCCCACCTTGCAGTAAACATTAGTTACACCACAAGGTTGTTCTGTTTCTGGATAAGCCAAATGGCTTTTGCTGTTTCTATATACTTAACAGGCTTGTGAGATGCCCATTTGGTTTATGCTGCATGGAGGCTTGTTCTTTTATTACCAGAAGTTTTTTATATGCCAGTTTCCAGCTTTCTGTTGAGAATTTGTTATGCTAAATGCCGATTGCAAAATTGTCAGCATCTGCTTCAAGAACTCGAGTAGGTCGGTGATAAAAACATGCCAAAAAGAATACTTAGATGTTAAAAGCTCTTGACCCCTGCATAAACAGCTGAAGATAATTCTGGTTCTGACAGTAATAGGTTTGAATCTCATCATGTAATGTAAGGCTGAAGTGCAGGGCCTGCTGTTTTATGAACATAGATTTCCATGGGTACTAATGGCAGCTGTACAGTTTCATCCACTATTCCTCTACTTTGTCTGTCTTAAAGTGCAGATGTCAGTTCTACATGACACATTCATCATTTATTCAAACCTGTGATGATGATGATGATGATGATGATGATGATGCATTATGTCAAAGTACTTTGGCATGCTGTTAAACTATATAAATTATGGAGAAGTTTTGTTATTGGCCACTTTTCATAGCAATGCCTATATGATTTTCTTATGAGGTCAGCATTTGAAGTGGACTGCACACACAAAACCATCAATACTGTTGTATATTATGCACTGTTAACTTCAATTCTGCTGTTTATTATGCACTATTAACTTGTCTAACCTTTTGCTTCTATACTTTTATTTCAGTATGCGACCAAATATTTTCCTGGGTATCAGTGAAGGCTCTGCACAGTACAGGAAATGGTACTATGAGCTGATAGTCGATCATGTTTTGCCTTTTGTAACAGCAGAAGCTACACATCTTCGTGTAGGCTGGGCTTCCACTGATGGCTACACTCCTTATCCTGGCGGAGGGGAAGGATGGGGAGGCAATGGTGTCGGAGACGATCTCTACTCCTATGGATTTGACGGCTTGCACTTATGGTCAGGTAAGCCAACTGCTTTAGACACAGTAATATTCAAGTCCTACATTATTACCTTACACTACTACAGCCAATCAAGTATATGTCCGCATCTAACAATTTAATGTGATGAATGATTTACTCATCCTGTGAAAATTAAATGTTTTAGTGGTGACAGCAATTATCAGATATATACGTATGTGTAGATAAGTATAATTATAAGAAATGACACCCCTTTAATTTCTGCCACTGTTGTTGATAGTAGAGAACTTTTCATAAAATATTTTGAATGTCTGATCAGCTGTGAGGATAGCAATTAGTGCAATCTCCACTACTCACTCAGCAATGTCTGTCCCTTTATCATTTGTCAGTGGTGGGCTGTGAATCCCCCTGTCCTATTTCAAGACCTGAGGCACACTCATTCAATAGTTTATTTAGTGCCAGATGTTTATCTGTGGGGCATAAATGAGATACCGAGCTTCACTTCCCATAAATTAAGTGATATTCACTGGTGTTATGCTGCAGATGCTAGGCTTTTTATCATGGTGCAGGTCATACAGTAAGACACACATAAGACTGCTGCTGCAGGAAGTAAAATGATTGATCCCAGCTGATATCTATTCACAAACTCCAACCTTATTGACTTCATGCATTTCAGCCAACTGCTCTTTAAGCATCTGTCTGTGTTGCAAGGTGGCTGGTTAAAAAAAACGAAAAACACTCAATCATTCAAGACCTCACCTTGTTCAGTCTGCCCCTAGGCCTTGTAACAGCAGGTACAGTGAATAACGTGAACACTGAAGATCTGTGAATGACCTGCTGTTGCTGTGACCACTAGCTCTTCACTGCAGAGAATTATGTATAACATGTCAGAGAGAAGGCATTTAGCATTATTGTTTCTTCATATTTTTGGAGATGTTACAAAAATTAACATTCTTGCTAAAATTAAACTTCATGTCCTTACTTTTCTTGACATGGATTTTGATTTTGTGTATTCTAATTTCACTTATTATGGCACATCCTACTAATTTCTTTAATGAAGGTGTGATAAAAATACTATCACACAGTGAAGCAGCAGCATTGAAAAAGAAAGGAAGGTTATCACATAAAGAAGGCAAAAAGTGATAAATACATGATTTGGAGAGTTCACAAAGTGGTATCTGACTTATGGAATAATTGTAGTTGGAATTCATGGGTTGAATATTTAATAGTGTCATCCTGTAAAATACATGGAACATAACATTTGATTCCAAGTCAATGATCTCACAAAGTCATAACCCCAGACTCGTGAATTGCAGTAAGTTATTGATATCTGTAGGCTTATGCTCACTTAAGTACAGTGACTGCTCCTTACTGCTTCTCCGTAAAATAAGCTCTGTGTTCCATATCAGTGGAAGAAGAATGTTGATTCAGTTGTTATAGACAAAGTTACTCAGCAGTGGATATGCCATTCCATCCTCCAATGTACTCTTAATATACAGTGGAAAGATTATAAGCAAAAATGACAAAAAGGCAAGGTGGACTGAGTGTCATACCATTCTCAAAAGAGCTGTTTTTTTTATCTTGTAGCTGAAAGGGGTCCCTATAACATTACACTTTGCACACTGAAAAGCAGGCAAGTCCTTAAGAGTATACAGGAAAAGCCTTTTATCTGACAGGAGAATGATTTAGAATTTAATGCAGGGTTGGGAAGGGTAAATTACAGTTTTAATGAATTTTACCCTGCCTTCAGAGGTTGCAAAATATTGGATTTCTGGAGTATTTCATAATGTCTGGTTGTACTGGAAACTATGATAACCATGCTATCTTTTGTTAGATGTGCTTATATGAATCAAACATGCAGTATCAGATATATGAAAAATATTTGTACATGTGTTATTGTAAGTAGGGACTATACTATTATACTATACCAGAAGGACAACAGAGGGAGAAATGTTCCATCAGTTGGTAGATTCATAGGCCTGTTATCAGCTGGTAATTATCAAACAAATGCATTGCATTTCTGATTTACTAGATGTGAAGACAGTATGTGTTCCATGCATCATTTTTATCCATCTCAACATAAGAAAGGACTCTGTGAGTATTGGATAAAATGGGTCCTTGAGGATCAGTCCATTGCCCCAGTTATCAAATAATCAATATAAAAATAGTCTACAAGTGTAATGCAGTGACACAATAATACTGGTCAAGTCATGGGGGAAAACTAAGGCCTTAGTGTTGCCCCCTTCTCATGACTAAAAAACCTTTTCAAATAATTTTTGTTAGATATCCTGAGATGAGCTTTCTGTGGTGACATAACTTCAGGATTCATAGTGAGGTCAGGTACAGTATTACCAAATTCCCAAAAGTGCTAGTGCTGTCATCTGATTTAGAAAACTCAACAGATGCTGTTTGAGAGATAGTCATCAGACCATTTAATAACCAGGAAATTGTGAGAAACAAGAAGACCAGCTTCAGCTGAACTGTGCTCAACACTTGATACGGGACTTAAAGCTTGGTGAAATTTATTTAATGCCACACTTTAAGCTTGCCTTTAGTTATTTTTGGACTGTTTTGAGTAACTGGTACAAATATGTTGCTGTCCCTTTGCAGATAAGGATGTTCTGTAGGAGTCTCCTACATTTTCCCATGTGACCTCTGTATGACTTTATGGTGTGTTTGTGTCAAGGAGGACTTTATAAAATGTGTAATAAATTTTAAGGGGAGTGTGCTTTCCAAGGAACAGTGTTGCATATTATGTCCTAATCTTCAGGTGAAGCTTCAGAAATCTCATGGGAATGAGACTGGAATAACAGAACAAAAAGCAGCAACCATAACAGTTGTACTGTGATCGGATGACTATGTCTACAGAGCTGGGCAGTGAGTGATCATTTCCATTAATGCCCGGCTGTATAAACAATATGCAGTACAGGAGGGACCTTTTAGTACTGAAAATATATGATGTTAGATATGTGCTGACAAGGACATATCTAAGAAGGACCATTTATGAAGCGGTAATAGTCCTAGGTGGAGGAGTGTTCAGTAGAAATCATGAAAGAAGTTAAGTTCAGGCTCAGTTGCTACAACAGCTGACAGAACATTGTGGCTGAGTTTGATTCTTTAAATGGGCAGCACTGTGTGATTCAGTGTTATACTGCAGCTGCAGAAGTCATTGTTCTCCTCCTTGACAGCTCCAGTACATTCTGTAACAACAGGTGCATCAGACTTATGGTTGGCCCATTATCCCATGCCCCTCCCAGGTTTTCCCCATGTGATGTGAACTACACCATGTGTGAAGCGGCTGTTTTTCCACAGGCTCGCAAACATATCCAGCATGTTATAAAGGTCTCAGACAGGCTGTAGGCTCCCACAGATATGTCAGACTCATACAGATATAGTCGATGTTCAGTGAGATGTAATGCTAGTTGAGTAATGCACTGGTGACATAGCTTTGGAATGTAATGGATGGATACTCATTTTACTAGTGCCTACCAAGATGAAGACTTGTCTGATCTTGCCTACCTTTAGTTGCAAAAAAATACAACTGAAGCAGGGAATCGTCCAGGATTTGATCCAGCAGTGGGAAACACGTCAGATATATCTGTTCATCTATGTTCGGAGCAAACAGCTGGCAGAATCCTGCTGTAGGACTCCTTGCAAGCAGTTGTTGAAATCAGATGCATTTTCATTTCCTTTGAGAATATTCCTAGATGCCTTTCCACTGATATCCAGGGTCATCCTGAAGATTTAGAAGGACTTTTGAAGATCATTGTAGTGACTCCCTTGTAGCCCAGGCAATAGTGGTTCTCTCTTCTTTTGGAAATTGCCAAGGGAAATTACCACAAACTTTTTACAGACTGGCCCTACTCACACAAGACAGTTTGTTTTATACAATTCAGCTTGAAACAACTTCAGTTAACTACTTGGATTATACAGTTTTAGTACATTTTACTTATTTTCTGAGGATGTACAGCAGGTATAAAAGGAGGCAAAGAAACCTGCTACAAGGAAATAATTTATTAGCAAATAGAAAAGGGTTTTCTAGTTGATGTCTCATTATACTATATCTAGAGCTATTCTACCTCCAGGATGCATGTCAAAATAGATAAGAGGTCAGGGAGGTTTCTTCACTTCTGCATTGGAAACAGTCATTTTCAGATTTCATCTCTTCCATTTGGCCTCATCTTAGTAGCCAGGGTATTCAGCAAATGCATGGCAGTTGCTGTGGTGTATCTCAGTCCGCAAAGGAGTAGGGTCTTCTTGTATCTGGATGAATGGTGCCTGGCGACCCTTACAGTGGATAATCTAAAGACATCTAGAGACTATATCTTAGCTCATCCAGTCTTTAGGGATAATAGTGAACATTGCAAAGCCCCAGATAATGTCCACATAAAATATGAGCTGTCTATGAACATTCATATGTAAAACTAACTGGAGTGAGGTGTTCAGTGGAAAAACTGTAGATGGAATGTGGAAAGTTTTGAAAAAAAAAATTGTTTGAGTTCAAAAAGTCAAAAAAATGTTTAACATAAGGATCTAGGCATACAACATCAGAGGGATATATTTCCATAAGAACCATATATCTGATTAAGGTTAGAGACAAAAAAAATATTAAAAAATGGAAGAGATGTCAAACTACAACTTTGAAAACCGAAATAAGCTGGTCAAACAGATTAAGCATAGTGTGAGACAAGATCAAGAAAATTTATATAAAGATATTGAGCATAATAGGAAGCCTTTTTATAGATACATAAGATGTAGAAGGAGTAAAGACACACAAAAGAAATAAATATGGGGAGATTCCTCAAGATTGGAGACATGCACTTATTAAACCTGTCTTTAAGGGAAAGGGGAGTAGAACAGGCCCAGAATTCATGTTGTGGAAAATTAGTGGAGAAGGTAATATTGGATAAGTTATTGTCAGGACTGGATAGGTTGTGACTAGAAACCCTATATCAGCATGCATATGTTGAAAATAGATTTATTACTACCTGTAACATGATGTTCTATAACAATATAATAACAGCTATGAATGAAAAATTGTGCTGTGATGTAATTTATATAGACTTAACTTCAGCATTTGACAGGGTCATACACAAAACACTGATCAATAAATTAGTACAACTAGGTATTGATGTACTCGTCATAAGATGGATAGCTGCATGGCTTACAAATAGGATATGGCAAGTATCATACAGCAACTGGACAGATGAAATCCTTGGTTACAGTCAGGGTATCCCACAGGGCTCTGTACTAGGCCCTTCCTTGTTTAGATTGTATCTTTCAGACCTAACTTTATCATCTGAGGTGTTCTACAATCTATATGCCAATGACCTGAAATTGAGTAAACTGATTACATGTGTTACAGATAAGGCAAGTCTGCAAAATAACTTGACTAAATTGACCATTTGGTCACAGGAGAATAATATGCTGAGAGATTTGTGCGACATAAACTGAAAAGTGAATATTTAATACACCACACAGTGATTGAAACTGTAGACTCATTCAAGGACCTGTGTATACGGGTAGATTCAGCTATGAGTTTTTCTAATTATATCAACCAATTGGTTAATGATAGTTATAGAACTATAGGTCATATAAAAAGATTTCTAAAGTCTAGAAAATTAAAAATAATGAAGTAATTGTTTGTTAGTTACATTAGACCCAAACTTGAGTATGGAATAACAATATGGAAACCCTATAAGAAAACAAGTATGAGTAAACTGGAAAAAGTACAACAGAAATATACCAAGGGCATCCATGGATGTGAAAATCTAAGTTATTACGAAAGACTAAAATATCTGAACTTGTACAGTGTCTCTTACAGATATCTAAGAGGAGATCTTATTCAGGTTTATAGAGCATTTAGAGACAACTACTTCTGGGAATGTTTGGGGTTATCAAAAAGTACTAGGGAATCATCAGACAACCTATGTAGAAGAGTCTATAGGAATGAGAAGTGCACTAACTGGTTCTCTGACAGAGTAGCTGATGCATAGAACAGACTAGCAAATTACATTAAAGTAAGCACTAGTTTAGATATTTTTAAGAACAGCCTGGACACTTATTATGGGAACAAGTGTTTTGGTATATTGGCAAGCTAGAAGGACGTTTATGCCCATGCTTGAAATATTTGTATGTATTTATGTATTCATGCTGTGCACCAGACTTCACTTTTCTTCAGAATACTAGGACTTATGACATCAGCCATGACATGGTTCCCAGTGCACAATTTTGCTTGAGAGTATTACAGTGGACACTCAGGGTACAGCAGGATCAATTACTGTATTCTATAGGCTTCCCCAGAAGAATCTCTAGGAAGTCTATAAATTACTTAAGGTGGTGGATTCTTGAGTTATGTTGACAAACCCTTCCAAAACCCTTTCCCTATGATGGCCACCACAGGTGTTTCACCTTTAGGGCCCAAGGGCATTGTCAATAGCAGACTGTCCAATGAATATGGACACCGACAGAGACCATCTTGCACTTCACTGTTCTAGAAATCAGAACAATCTTTTTGAATAGTACAGATCTCTTTACAGCTCTTCTTTCATCTATTATGGAATATTTTTGACTCTGATTTGAGTTAATCATCAGTAAAAATTCATGTTTCAGCCATTTCAGATTTCCATCGAGGAGCTATTTCCTCATCCCTGACATCCTTTAAAGGTATGCAAAACTATTTCTCAGAGGCACTTTTCTTCTCCATGCACTAGTTAAATCCCCTGTTCTCTGATATGATCCGTACCTTGAAACAAGATTTAACACAGCGCCCTTTTTAACCTGCTGCTACTGCTGATCTCAGATTTATTTTTTAAAGTCTGTCTCTCTTCCTGATGGCTTTTGTTTCTACTAGGGGATTTTCCAAAACTACAGTCCTCTATACCTTTAGTTCTACAAGGACAGACAGTGACCATGAGAATGAATACATTTCCTTTATGCCAGAGTTTGTACTATCATTCTTCCATTATTTTTTCTAAACTATACAAATAAAGAAGAATATCTGTTGCACTGCATGACTGCAGTGGTGGTGCTGCAATAGCATTGTCACCTCACAGTAAGACGTTGTCCTGTTCGATTCTCAGCTAGAGCTTCTTCTGTGTGGAGACATGCGTGAATGGGCGTACCTTCTTTGAAGGTTGTGAATCAGAGCTGGCAACTCATCATGTAAAAACCTACTGCCAATCATTAGCGGACCGGAGTTCCGCTGTGGCGACCCCTAACCGGGAAAAGCCGAAAGACACAACAATCTGTTGCACTGCATGCATGTCTATAGGCAGCTCAGATTTTATGTGGGCAGAATTAAAGCAGTCAGAAATGTTTCTCAGCTACTTGTTTCTTTTTCATCAGGAATGTAAGACCCAGTGTAACAAAGCAAAATCTGTCTTATAATGGCTTACAAACTGCATTAAATTTTGTTAAAAAAAGCTCAAGTGAGCCTTACTGATCAAATCTGGGACTCATTCTCTCAGGGCCACTGTTGCAGCTCCAGACATTCTTTAAAGATTCATCTTTGGATAGCTATGTAGTGGTTACATGGGCAGCACTGAATACCTTTACAAGACACTGTAAGCTTTTTCCTATTTTTCTGCATGTGGTTGAGGTGCTGAGCCAACTGTTGCCATCTCTCTCTATTCAGTGTCACATTCCTGCCTTCTTCAACACCCATGTCTGATTGCTGCAGGTCTTCTTTCACACAGTCCATCCACCTGTTTGCGGGAAGCTCTTGTTTCCTCTTGCCTTCTTCCTGTCTTTCCCAAACCTTCTTCACCAGAGATGGCTCTTTTGCACATGCTTGAACCACCATAATCTATTCTCTTTGACCTTTTCTGCAATTGGCTTCTGCTATTATGTTCTCATTTCTTTGTCTATCCCACACTGTGCATCCTACTACCTACCTCAGGCACTTCATCTCCAACACATCTAGCTTGTTCAGCTGTTCTGCTTTTACTGCCCACGTTTCCATACTGTACAGTAGTACTAGTTGCAACACTGTTTTGCACACCTTACTTTTCAGCTTCTTTGGTATTCTTCTGTCATACAGTGCACTTGACGCTCTGTGCCAGGTGGCTGTATTCCCTCTGATTCTAGCATTGACCTCTTCATTCAGACTTCCCTTCTCCTCAACCACCCCTCCTAGATATATAAAGCTATTAATCTGTTCCACTATATTCCCTTCTATCTCAATTCTCAGCTTCTTCCGATTTCCCCATATTGGTACTTTTACCACTGTCTTATCTGTACTCATTTTCATCCCATGTGCCTTCAGTTTTGCATTCCATTTACTTATAATTATTCACAGGAGGAATTAGATTTTTGGGATGTTAAGTTATATAAAGTTGTGAATGGTACTTTTACTAACAGTATATATAAGAAAGATTGTAAAAAGAACAGTATTTTAAGAAGGGCTAGTATGCATCCCTCATATAATTTTAGAAATATTTTGACAGATTCGGCCATGTGAATTTCAAGGCTTAATAATGATGATGCTAGGTTTATGTAAGATGTTGAACAATTTTGCAATAGTTTATTAGACTGTAAGTATAATGAGACAGAAGCTGATAAAATGGTTACTGAAGCAGCGCATCATAGAAAATGTAAAGCTACACCCTATTTTTCTAAATTCGAAGCATCTTCAGCTTCTGAAAATCTATCTCAGGAATTTGTTCCTTCAATAGGACTTCAATACTCTCATGATATACAAGGAGTTTGTCAAATTATTAAAAAGAATGGCTTTATATTAATATAAAAACGAAAAAACGATAAAAGCATCCACCAGAATCATACACAGCAGCTGTTCCCTTTTATATAAGTATCAGATACGTAAAATGAAACGTCTTGAATAAACAGTTCCTTCATGGACCATAAAACACTTTTATTGAACAAAAGTTAGTGCTTTCACCATGTTGGCTTCCTCAGACTTTATATTAATTTCTGATGAACAGACATTTAAGGTAGTGGGGGAATTCCCTGGATTTCATTATAGGAATAATAAAAATTTGAAGAGACTTTCATGTTATAAAGATAATAAAGAAAATGTAAAGCCTGTTAATAAGGGAATGAATCCATATAGAGGATGTAATATTTGTTGTGTGATAAAAATACTGTTAACTATTGTAAGCATCCATCAATGCATAAGTTGTTTACATTTAATGTTACAACTACTTGTTCCACTTGGAATGTGATTTTTCTAGCTGTGTGTGGCCAATGTACTTAGTTTTATGTGGGTAAAATGAATCGCTCTTTGCGTGAAAAGATCAGGGTACATCTCACTGCTATTAGGAGTAATGATATTGAAAGAAGTGCACTTGCAAAACATATTGTTCAGTTAGGAAATACTCATACTTTTACATTTACGGTCATTGAATGTTTGAATGAGGGCTTACATATGAAAGATTTTAGAATATTACAGAACCTGAACTTAGATGGATTGTTAATTTCACTCAAACCTCATTTGAAAGCACACCCTTTACATTAACTTAGGGTATTATATTTATTTATATGATTTTAGGTTTGGTAGAGATTTTGCTTGTGTGTTAGATATTCCTTTAAGGATTTATTGCTTTAATTGAATAATTGATTGTAGATGATGTATACTAATACGTTAAGGTATATATGGTTGCCTAATACTTATAGAAGATGGTCTGATGAAGCAAGGTGTGAAAGCGCTTACCGAATTAAAGCTGTTTTATTTATACCTTTGCCATGTTTCTTCCATTGCATTGTATTGGAGACATCAAATATCCCTGAACCAAGGTCTCCCCTTCTCCCCTCCTACTCTAAAGCAGTTAGTATCAACAAACATCACAGACTTTGTTTGGGAAACAGTGTCAAGAGGGGATAAAAGTGCAGGGTCTCTGAGACAAGAAACACAGACAAGAGCACATAAATATAAAAGGGATGATAGTGCTTATAAAGGCTGCCAGCTCTCTGAATCATCTGTGGTCCCAGAACTTCCTGAAGTAGTTACAGACTTTACCACAGTGATGTGATAAATAAACAAGCAAGGAAGAACCATATCTTATCCACTTTGCACACTAGTCATGCTAGCATGGGATATAGTTTTACAGGATAATCTCACTCTTTGGGCATCTTACATGCTGTCAGAGCAAAACTGTGTGACAAGCATGCTGAGCAAGACAAGTGCAGACCCTCATGAATGGAAACTAGATCGAGAGTCTTCCAAGATTTGATCCATCTTTGGGGAGGTCCTCAGGTAGATCTTTTTGCCTCCTCCCTTAACTGGCAAAATTCAGTTCCAGGGCTCTGTGCATGAAGGCCTGGAAGATGGGTGCCTTTTCTTTTCCTTGGACAGGAATGTTCCTGTATGTCTTTCCACCTTTTCCAGTGATATCCAAGGTACTTTTGAAGATTTAGAAGGAATCCCCAAAAATCATTGTGTTGACTTCCTTCTGGTCCAGGCAACAGTGGTTGCTTGTTTTTTGGAACTGCCCTTTGGCAATTACCACAAACTTCCTCACAGAGTGGATTTATTCACAAAGGAACTGAGGTGTTTGATACATCCTGACCCCAAACAATTACAACTGACTGCCTGGATGATAACGTCGTGATACCTTTTAAGCACCTGTTTTCTGAGGATGTGCAGCAGATATGAATGAAGGCAAGAAAGTCTGGTAGTAGAAAATCATATAAAAGTTAATAGAAAATGTTTTCTAGTTGGTGCCAACAAAACATTAAAATGCCCATTAAGGGCTATTGCTTCTGTGGTTTCATAATATTTGTGTGCTACTATTTTGTGGTCTGTCTTCCTCCTCAAGGTTCATTTGTTGGCCATTTCACCATGTCTGCCCATGGGTCTCCCTCTTTCAGTGCATTCTCATCTGAAAATGTTTTTGAAAGGGGTGCTAAGTAACAAGCCTCCAGCAAAACTGGTGATTCCTCCTTGGGATCTTAATTTTGTGTTACAGAGGCTAACGCTTGCTCCAGTTAGACCAGCTGATATGGCTGACTTACTGATTGTTCTAACCTCTGCTAGATGGGTATATGAGTTGCAAGCTCCTATGGTAGGTCAACCTTTTCACATTTTCAAAGGAGACAGGGTTTCATTAACAGCTAATCCTTCTTTTTATATATAAAGTGGTATCCGAGTTTTGTATCTTTTATTCCTTATTTTTCCTGAACCCAAGAATAAGGGAGAAAGACTACTTCATATCTTGGATGTCCACAGATAACACAAGTACTGTATTGACAGAACAAGCCCTTTCAAAACTTCATATCAGTTGTTCATTTCTTGTTAATGTAAGAAGAAGGAATAAGCTGTGTCAAAGCAGACTGTTGCCAAATGGTTATCATAGGCTGTTACCTTTTGTTAATCCTACTACAACAGAACTATTCCAGGCAGGGTCAAAGCACACTCTGTCAGGACCTTGGCTTACTCAATGGCGTTTTGGAAAACATTGGACTCGAGAACTATTCAAGGACCAGCAACTTGGCCTTCTCTGTATTGTTTTACAACGCACTATAAACCACATTCCTTTTCTAGAACAGTCTTTGCTAAGACCATTCTCCAGGGGCACTTGGATCCTTAGCCCTTCTACCTCCCAAATGTGTTAAGCAATGGTAATCTACCCATATAGCTTAGGCTAATGCAGCAGTGATCAGCATGAAGAATGTAATGCAGTTCTGTAATAAACTTAACCATAACAGTAGATGTTTGAATGGTCACTGCTGTAGTAAACACTCATTTTTGGTGGTGGGGTTATATGCCAAGGTGTGGACATGCATTTTTCATTTCCTAGCTATGTCTTCACAGAGCCTTGCCTCCCTCTCTCAGTTAGCATGAAAGCTCTGCAGGGCTTGATACCCAAACCTGTCTTTAGTCAGCTCAGCTTGAGCTGCGTTATGGTTTGGGTGTGTGGAAGTTGCCCTGAAGCTCTGGAGTATGGCCAGCTGTTACATCTTATGCAGCATATAACCCATATAGCTTAGGCTACTGCAGTGGTGATCATTCAAACATCTAGTGTTATGGTAAGTTTACTTACATAACTTTTCTTTGTGCTTACATCAGTACAGCTCCACATGCAAGTCAAGACTGACACTGCAGGCATTTTGCACTGTAGAGCAAAGAGGACCTTTTATATTCATGTACAACTCCATTACATCTTTATTATTTATATATATATATATATATATATATATATATATATATATATATATATATATATATAGGTTTACCATCATAATGTTGAATGACATAATGTCTAATAGTCATTTGGTCGAAAAATAACATCCCAACCCAAAACATTGAATTATCAAAATGTCTACAATTATTAAGTTGAAAAAGCAATGAGAACAACTCTACTATTTTGCGAGGGGGGGCTATGCCCCCCTGCACCCCCCCATGTAGGGGGGTGTGCCCTCATCCCCCTACTTAAATATATCAACTCCAAGATCGCACTACAGTGCAGAAATGGGCAAATTCAGTAATTTCGACATTATGAGTTTAGACTAATTTTATCTTAACATTTTGATCATTCAATATAATGTGTTCAACCAATTCAGTTTCAACCATTTAGCATTCAACATTATGATGGTAAACCATATATATGACATATATATATATATATATATATATATATATATATATATATATATATATATATATATATATATATATATATATATATATATATATATATATATATATATATATATATATATATATATATATATATATATATATATATATATATATATATGATATATATATTATACTTCTTTATACTTTAGACTGGAATTCAACACCAGTGTAAAAATTATAAGCAGTGCAGCATAGAAGGTCTAATTCTCCTTTTGGAATCGGGAGTAGAACTCCAAAATCTCTCTTTAACCTATATGACTTGAGGTATCCAAAAACAATGCATAACTCTTTTTGGAAACAGAGAGAATATGTTTAGTTTTGCTGTGTTGTTTTTCTGCTGTAACATATCAGACCATTTAAGCAGAATGTATGACACAATTTATTTTTATTTTATTTATTTTATTTTACATTTATTAACCGGGAAAGTCCAACTGGACACATATCCATTTTCAGCAGAGGCCCGGGGAGAAAAGCTCCAGTAGCATGTCATAAAGAAATTATACAAGAATATCATACAGAGATATAGGTTCCATAGAAACATAAATTATGTATAGATTAACAATTCCTGCAGTAAAGTCAGCATACAGCATTCTAGTGGTAGGTTTATATAGAATATAAAATATAAACACACAAGAAAAACAATTTTTTTTTCTTTCTAAATTATGAGTACTCTCAATATTTTGTTACAGAAATAACCAGTGATTATTAAGCTTTACTGTGAAAGGAATTAAAGGACCTTTAGTAGAATACTTGAACATGGTATTGGTGCAAATTAACCTGGGGAGTAGCATGAACAAAGCCAATTGTTTGAGAAGTGGATTATCAGGAGTTTCTTAAATTGAATAGTGGAGGTAGTGGAGGTTATTTGACTAAGTAGTGAGTTCCAGAATTTGGCAATAGTGCAGGCAAAGAGAGATTTGCCAGCATCATTTCTGTGTCTGATAATGCTTATTAGGTTCTGAGAACTAGATTGTAAGGCTCTAGTAGGGATGTGGGGGTTAATTATATTTTGAAGTGCAGGGTTTTTTTCTGGACGGTAGAAGAGATTATGCACTATTGTGAGTTGATTAAACAGAAGTAGTTGAGGTAGCTTGAGCCAATTGAGTTGGTTAAGGGCGAGCAGTGGTGGGATTTTGTATGAGGTTTCAGTAACAAACTTGGCTATTTTGTTATAACAAGATTCAATTTTGTTCAGATCACTCTGGTGGAGATTAGTAAGGATGGAGAGGCATAGAGAAGGATGGCTAAGAGATGAGTTCTTGCAATAGTAGCTCTGGTTTGTTTAGTTATAAAGTGTTTGTTCCTATATAGAAGTCCTAGTTTTTTATTAACTTTCTTAATGGTTTGAGCAATATGGATGTCAAATTTGAAGTTATTGTCTATTTTGCACAAATGATACATATTAGTTGTGGTCATTTTTAAAAAAAGTATCATTCGGCTGTGACTGGTAAAGTGGTTTATTAAGGACATAACTACATCCTGTATAACAAAAAAATTGAAGCTGAAAAAGAAGTAGCCCCTGATTATTCAGGGGCTAATGTGACAAACATTTTGTAGCTAAAAGCATTTTGAAATTATTTCCTTATGTGAGATCATACTCCTGAATGAACATTGGGACCTCTTGGAACTCTGTTTATGTCCTCTAGTTCTTTTAGCTTAGGAATTGTGACTGCAAAGTGTTTTCCATCTCAAGGAGAGAAACATGTCACTTGGTAAAAATAAAAAAAATTTCATCTTTATATCACTTTTGCAATATGCTAAGCTGTTATGATATACAAGCCAAGAATTAGGCATCTTATCAACTTCTAAAGTTTTAAGGTAACTATGGGTGCCAGAAAATCAAAACTTTCTTTCCTCAAAAAAAATTTATTTTTCAAATACAGTTGAATAAATTCCTTAGTATTTGTGTATAACATCTTAATAACTATGTGCACTATTTACATCAGCCTGACACTATAACAGAGCTCAATATATACAATTACTTTATAGGTATAACAATCCAGTTATTAGAGTGTATCTGTTCAGTTATTGTAAAGTGTAAATTAATGATAAGACTTTTTTCCATGGATTGTTATTAAATGGCTTAGGATGAATCCTTAATTCTTTAATTTTAATTTCTAGCAATGATGTGGTCCTCAGTAGGCTGTAGAAGTCTTCCAAAGTCAGTATTGTGTTTATATTCCATCTTCTTGTTATACACTTCCTTAAGATTGCAAGTATTGTCCATACTCGATACATATTTGACTCATTCAAATGAGGACCTTCATACACATTTAATAATACTAGAGCTTTAGATAAGTTAAACAATTCATTAAATAAAGCTTGTAAAAAGTTTTTAATACTATACCAAAAATGGCTTAATGTTAACACAGTCAAAAAAATGTGATACCAATCTGCATTGTATATTTGCTCACACCTCCAACATATTCCCTTTGTGGAAGTATTAATTTTAGTAATACTATTTGGAGTTAAGACTGCTCTGTGCAGGCATTTCCAATTAAAAACTTTCCAGTATTGTGTAAAGGATGTATGTTTTATTGATAATCAAATATTTGATTTAATTTCTTCAGTTAGCTGTAATTAGTGTCCTTTTTTTATATAATTCCAATACAAAGATTTGGGTATTGTTTTATAATTTATCAATATCTTGTAAAATTTTGAAATACAATTTCCCATGTCATAATCATTATATATGATTTCATATAGGTATTTCATAAGTTTAGGTATTTCTTTAAATGAAGAATTACTAATTATTCTGCATAAATCTTACAGATATGTTAGAATGCTTTGCATAGTTAGCCAATCTTGTTGTGCAATTTTTTATGTTGTTTCTCTTGTTTGCATATCCAGAACTTTTAGTTCCTTGATACATTAAAACCAACAAACAAATCCTTTCTGTTCCCAGGAATTAATTATTTCTCTGTATATTTTATGTGGATAGCTCTTTGTAACTATGAATGGTGTTAAAAGATCAAACCAGATTTTTAAATCTATATTTGCATTAATAATTTTCTTAACTGAGTCAATGCAGTACTTAATCATACGAGTTTTAGTGGGCTTAGTTATGTTATATTGCATACTAATACATATGTGCCATGGCAAATTGTTTTTATCTGTTATTTGATTTTTTTGTAAATCAAATTAATTTATTGATATTACAGTTAGTAATTCTTTCCAATTTGCAGAATAATTTGGACATCCAATAGATATTGATGCTTTTATATATGTTTCTAAAAATAAAAGTTTTGATTTTGATTTATTGAAATGGAGTCCTGAAAATGTGTCAATTAAAATATCTAATTCTTGTAATGTCTCTTTTGTATTGGATAATGTTAATAGTATGTCATCAGCAAAGAGCATTACTTTAGAATTGTATTGTTTATAAACATCTACTCCGTTCATTTTTGTATTGTTACGTATTAACTTTGGCAATATTTCTATAGCCAAAGCAAATAGAATCGGTGACATGGGACATCTTTGTTTAGTACCCTTTGTTATATGTATAGATTCAGAGGTGAAAGGACCTAGCTTAACATATGCTAAATTATTTGTATATGTATAAATATATATATATATATATATATATATATATATATATATATATATATATATATATCGCAAGACAAAAATCCCGAAGAGATATAGCACAAAACCCCAAACGGGAAGGAGCAAAAATCAGTTCAATTAGCCCAAAGATGCAAACTGTGCCGCTGAGAGTCACTCAGCATAGAGTCCAGTAAAACCCAAAAAATGAGTTCTAATAATTGGAACGCAAACTCCACAGCTGTATACTATCAGCGTAAATGTCCGATGAATTACTAAAATACAAACTGTTCCATTGAAAATCACTCAACATAGGATCCGGTGAAACCAAGTTGAAGAAAAAAAAGAACAGTTCTGGTGGTTGAAGCACAAACTCCACAATTGGAAATCAGCAGCATAAATATCTTGTTAAAGATACCACGATATAAACCAACTATTAAGATTGTCCTTTATAATGGTCATGTTACAACATCAACATGGTTAATATAGATAATGTTTGGTTAGTGATTCTATTTTATATTCACAGCCTGGTATTGGATTTTACATACAATGTAGTTGATAAGTATTTGTGGTCATCAGTTGTGTAAACAGTTTTATACAGTGATCATTATTGCTCAACTGTTTTACTTTTTTCATTTCATTATTTTCATAAATATGCAATTTGCGATGGATGCCCCTGTATATGGTCCTTATGGGCACGTTCATTACAGGCATGATACCCATGTATTAGCATTTGCTTCTAACAGGCATTAGCGCATTAAAATGAAGTTTTAACCTGTTTGTTAAACAGACTTGGTGTTAGACTCTCATGAGCAGTCTTTGGCTCACTATTATGCTTTGATATTGTGTTGTGCCTTTGATGTGCATGCTGTTTGAGTGGGCGGTGACACAGCGTAGTGTTGTAACTTTTGGTGGAACACTGGGCTATGTGTCGTATGCCCTATAGAGTTGAAATTTACCTTTGATGCATTTCGTCCGTTCCGTAGGTAGGTTTAACACATCATTAAGGTATATCTTACAAGTGATTGGTCTCGTTTGAATGTTTCTAAGCCAATTAACTGTGTATCCAATAGGCGGAATGTTATATATACATGTTATATGCATTGTTTTAAATGTATCTGATGAAGCGGTATTTATGACCGTGAAAGCGCTCATTTTTTCTATTAACAGTTTTTATTTAATAGTTGGTTTACATCGTGGTATCTTTAACAAGATATTTATGCTGCTGATTTCCAACTGTGGAGTTTGTGGTTCAACCACCAGAACTGTTCTTTTTTTTTCTTCAACTTGGTTTCAACTGATTTTTGCTCCTTCCCGTTTGGGGTTTTGTGCTATATATATATATATATATATATATATATATATATATATATATATATATATCTATATATATATATATATTCTTTAGTAGATGAACAAAGGAAGGAGGAAATTCAAATAACACCAGCATTTTGAATAAACAGTCCCAATTTAGGGAATCAAAGGCTTTCTCTATATCTAAGCCAGTTATGACTGCTTCTTTATTTTCTTTATTAACATAATCTATACGAGAAATTATCCTTTTAATATTGTCATGTGTGTGTCAATGATATATAAATCCAGTTTGATCATTATTTATTGTCTTAGTGGTATTTTCATTCTGTTAGTTAATATTGTCATACATATCTTATAGTCATTATTTAATAATGATATAGGTCTATATGAGGTACAGAGGTCTGGGGATTTGTTTTCCTTTAGGATTGTTGTGGTTAAGGAATATCTCCAAGAGGGTGGTATTAAAGAATGTGACTGAATTTCTAATAGAGTTTTATGGAAGAGGGATAGTATATTTGAAGGAAAAAGTTTATATATTTCCATAATTATTCAATCTATCCCTGGAGCTTTATTATTTTTACCCTCTGTTATTGTATTTGTAATTTCTTTGTAAGATATGTGTGCTTGCAGATCTAGTTTTAATTTTTCATTTTTTTTTATATTAGAGCATTTTTCATCTAGATTTGATTGATATGTATATTTTCTTTTTGGAAATGTTCCATATAGTGATTTCTGTAGGCACCAAGAATGTTACCTATATCTGAAACAGTTTTCCCTTTCTTTTCATGGAAGATAATTTTAATGTTATTAGCTTTTGATTGTATTTTTATTCTTGTGGATAAATTATGTAGATATTTGGGAGAAGTGGCCAAGGTATTAATTTTTAGTTTTTCTAAAGCTAAACTAGTTTTATGTGTTAGAATTTCATTGTATTTATTGTTTAATACTTCTACTTTCTTTTTCATCGCCAAATGATGTTGATTGTTTTCAGCTTTTACTGATAAAAGTTTGGATTGTAGATCTAATAATTCAGAATCCCATTCTCTGATTTTACCAGGTTAGGGTTTTACCATGTATGTAAGCTTTTAATGAGTCCCTTATCATTATTTTATATCTGTAGTATAATTAATATCTAAGAAGAACTGTAATTTAGATAATAACCAGGGTTTGAACTCTTTAATTTCAGTTATATATGCTGGAATTCTGGAGTTAAAGATTAATGGTTTGAACACATTTTGAAGGTTTAGTATCAATGAATTGTGGTCTGAAAAGGGGAAGGGATTGATTGAAAAATTAGTGATTTTAGAGTGTAAGTCATGGGCAACAAATATTTTATCTGTTCTAGTTTGGGTACCAAATCTGTGATCTTGATGGGAAACAACAAAGATTTATCTTCTTTAAATTTGAAAGTATCTACAAGATGAAATGATTCTCCCACTTGTTTAAAACATTTTATAGAGCAGATGTAAGCATTGGTCTTTTATTTGTAGTTTCAGAAATATCAAATATGCAGCTAAAATCTCCTCCTAATATTAAGTTGCCTTTATAATTATTGGAAATAAAATCCAAATGTTTTTAACAGTTCCTGATCCAATGCCTGGGAACCAGTATAGATTGGCTAGGGTACATATTCTGTTATTATATTTAACTATTACTAATGCCATAAGGCCTTCTTTATCTTCATACTTATAAATGATTTCTGAGTTAATCACATTTGTTTTCCATAAAATTGTTGCCCTTTTTGTTTTTGTCTATATAAGTGGATTGTGCCAATATCATATATTTCTTAGGATTCCATTTGTAATTGTCATTTGTTTTGAAATGAGTTTCTTGAAGAAAGACAGTTTGTGCTTTGTTCAGTTTTAAATATTTCAATAGATTTGATCTCTTGCTAGGATTGTTTAAGCCATTGGTATTTAAAGATAATTAAGTTAAATCTATCATAGGTTGTTTAGATTATGTATTTTTTGTTTTATTGTGACTATTAAACATTTTCCTCTGATAACTATAAAGTATATGTTTGAGCTTTTAAAGGAAATTGTCAGTTTTATACTTTGAGTGTTTACCAATAAAGTAATGTTTTGGTCAGGCATACTAAAATGGTTTTGTGAAATAACAAATTTAAACTAATAAATGCTAACAAAACTAATATCCGCACCAGCCATGGAATTAAAATCATTCCTAATCTGATGGATAAACCTACTTCCATTAGATTATCACTCATACCTTGACAATCCAGAACATCTGATCTCCATAAACTGAATTATCAAATGGAGAATATTTGTAATAGGAATAAGCAATATTTATATTATTGTGAACAGATATAGTACTATTGTAGATTAGACAGAATTCTAATACAATATAAATGTCTACTTATTGTATAAGCAATTAATATTTACATCAAAGATAGACAACAAGCAATTCAATCATAGTAATGTAGGATTATCATATATAAAACCTCAGTAAAAGATTATAGCACACAGTTACAGTGTTTAGCATTGTCGCCTCACAGCAAGAGGTTCTCCTGTTTGATTCTTGGCGGGAGCGCCTTCTGTGTAGAGTTTGCATTCACCCTTATTGATGAAGTCTTTCAAAACTTATTACTTAATAGAAATATATGGTAATAATATTTATACCTAATGTATTTTACTAGATATATCAGAAGGGGTCTATGACATTTCGTCGAAAAGTTCTGACATAGGGTACAAATCGCCGAAAACCCATTTAGACAAAAATAGTACTGACAGTGTATATGCCCTTTTCCCCCACTGCAGTGCGATCTTTGAGTGAGAATATTAATGTAGTGCGTTTTGGGGGGCGTAGCCCCCACCTACTCAGGTTATAAACTACCCTTTTAATAGGAACTGGACAATATAAAACAATACCAGACAATATTAAACTGTACTAGGTGGGGGGGGGGCTACACCCCCCACAACCCCCCTACATTAATATTCTCACTCTGAGATCGCACTACATTTGGGAAAAAGGGCATATACACTGTCAACACTATTTTTGGTGATTTGGACCCTATGTCATTAATTTTCGGCGAAATTACATTGATCCATCAGAAGTTATATTTCATTTTTTGCCAGCATTTAAGTAATCCATTTGTTTGTTGCTAACTTACTTAAAGCATCAAGTTTGTTTTATGTAAACATTGATGAAAGTTAGTGCATTTTAATTATCAGTGCATCCCTCTTCCCTCCATTTCCTACACATAAGGATTTTCATATCTATCATTTCTTATTATAGAATGAGTTAAATTATAGGTTTAAAACAACAAATTCACTTACTGTGATTGATTACAAGTTCCCTTTCCATGTTCATAAATTGCCATGTTATGGCATATAATGAAAGTTTTTAGATTTAAATGGCAACATTCTAGTTTGTATAATCAACAAAGGTTAAACTGAGTGATTATTATCAATTTAATACTATTTGTTCAGAATGTGATTGTTACATTCTGTGACATTCCTAGTTCAGGCTTCTGTTGTTTCCCTGAAATAACTTTGTCAGTTTGATGTCATGTATAAAACATTAGTTACCTTGGTAACAGCTTACTTATCATGTATGGTCAAGATGTATTATAACACCACAAGTCAAGTTAAATCAATTATATGACTTGTTATACACATTTACTTTTATGAGAAAATCATCATGCTTCCCCTTAATGTTCAATATAGTGTATGCCATTTATGACAAGTTAAAACAGTAGTGTTATTATACACAAGCCCATGTTATTAAAATCAAAACGTTCTTGTTGTTGAAGGAACCAGCAAGTATCACTTTCTGCTGCAACTTTATAGGTTCGGTGGTTAGCCAATTTATCACTAGTTAGGCAGATTATTACCCAGTTGGGACTACTGTTAGTTTTTGTGAGAAAAGTGTATAGATTTGTCTAAACATGGGCTGAACTCTTGGCTAGGCTTATAAGGGCCTCAGGGCCAATAGCCTAATGACCTCCTATGATCGTATGATCCTATGATCATTTCTATGAATTAATGTACTTGAAAAAGGTATGCATGGGGGCGTGGCCAAAGATGAACACAGGATAGCAGCAGATTTCTTCAGCTCCACCAATTTCATTACACTGACAGGAATTAATTACTTAAAAAATTAATTTTTGAAGTAATTTTCTTTCTAAATATGTTTGTTTTATATAGTTCTTGAACTATATCTAAAAAAGAAAGGAAATCTTAACAATATTCCTGTCAGAAATCACTTTGGAAATTTTCCTGTCAGTTTATCAGTCTGAAATGAGTTCCAGTAAGACAAATTCTCAAGACTCCAGCATCAAGAAAGAACTTCAGTCTCTGATAATTATAATCCAGCAACTTACTGCTAAGATGGATAAAATGGATACTAAAATAGACACCTTCATAGAAAAAACTACAAAACAAATAGACTTGTTACATATAGACCTGCAACAACAGAAGATCCAGATGACAGGCATAGAAGAAGCTGTGAATGACATGGAAAATAGAATCCAAGAAGAGGAAATCAACATTGAGTTTCTGCTGAAACAAAATACACATTTACAAACAAAGCTGGATGACCTGGAAAATAGATCTAGGCGCAATAACATTAGGATTTTTGGACTGCCAGAAAATATTGAAGGTCACAATATTACTTCTTTTTAACAACATGGCTCCCTAAAACTTTAGACTTACCAGAAGCATTCTCTTTTGGTATCGAAAGAGCACATAGATCTATAGCTAATACTAACTCTAACAAAAATATCCTAGATCAGTTATAGTTAGATTTCTATCATCTTTGATAAAGAGATGGTTCTTAAATCTGTTTGGGCTAAAGCTCCTGTTAAGATTAATGAGACAACTGTGCGTTTTGACAATGACTATTCTTCCATGGTAATAGCTAAAAGAAAAGTTTTTCTGCCACTAATAAGGGAGCTTAAAAAGCACAGTTTAAAGCATACCTTCTGTTTCCTGCCAAGCTTAAAATCTTCCTTCCTGATGGTCCTAAAATTTTCGATGACTTAGACTCTGCTTTACTGTTTATCAAAAAAAATAAGATTTTGGATAAAATAGAGGAAATGGAATGGGCTAGTCCTTCATTAAAGAGACTGGCAACTGAAACTTCGTGGAAGACTTCAGAGAAGAAGAAGAGACTAAAAAACAAATGATTTGTTCTATGTTTTTTTTTCTCTCATCATTTTATTTTATTATTAATCTTTTTAAATATAGTTCCTGCA